>NC_056439.1:43187690-43405190 GCF_018296145.1 Oncorhynchus tshawytscha | reverse complement strand
TGTGTGGGGGGTGTGTGTGGGTGTGTGTGGGGGTGTGTGTGTGTTGGGGTGGGGGGTGTGTGTGGGGTGTGTTGGGGGGGGGGGTGTGTGTGGGTGTGTGTTGGGGTGGGGGGTGTGTGGGGTGTGTGTGGGTGTGTGTGGGTGTGTGGGGTGGGGGGGTGTGTGGGTGTGTGTTGGGGTGGGGGGTGTGTGTGGGTGTGTGTTGGGGTGTGGGGGTGTGTGTTGGGGGTGTGTGGGTGTGTGTTGGGGTGGGGGTGTGTGTGTGTGTGTGTGTGTGGGGGGTGTGTGTGGGTGTGTGTGTGGGGTGGGGGTGTGTGTGTGGGTGTGTGTGGGGGGTGTGTGTGTGTGTGTGGGTGGTGTTGGGGTGTGTGTGGGGTGTGTGGGGGTGTGTGTGGGTGTGTGTTGGGGTGGGGGTGTGTGTGGGTGTGTGTTGGGGTGTGTGTGGGGTGGGGGGTGTGTGGGTGTGTTGGGGTGTGTTGGGTGTGTGTGGGGTGGGGGGTGTGTGTGGGTGTGTGTTGGGGTGGGGGGGGGTGAGCATTCCTGGCTTGGCCCAAACCAATGCAGCATAGAGGAACGGGAGGAGGGGAGCCCTGCTGCAACCCAATGTGAGAGAGCCTGCACTGTCTGAGTGGAGCTGAATAGCATGGTGCAGAGGCGGTTTGTGACCCAGTGACCCTGTCCACAGACATGCCTGGGTGGAATTAAATCAGAGTTGGACCGGGGCCAATGTTTTAGCCTAACACGCTGGCCAGAGATAACATACTTTTTAATTACAGGGGGCTACACCTCTGTCCAATCTCTCCACTGAACCTTCTCCAGGGGTGTCACTGCTAAACTTGACATAATACATCATCAAACAGGCCTTCATGTGATTACACACTGGACCAGCTGCAAGAAACCCAAGGCTGAGGGGAGAAGTTGCCAACATACTTTTGCCTCTGACTGTATAGTTTGTGCATTGAATTGAGGGCTCTTTATCCCTTGCCAGCATTCTTCTTGAAAATGAAGCGAGTCGGGGAAAGTGCTGTGTTGTTTTATGCAACCTTTCCAGGTTATCACTCTGTGTGTGCGTGTTCATGAAAATGCGCAAGGTCCCTCTTAATCCATTTTAAATCTTCATAATTACAATTATTCAGCTGCTTTATAACACACTCTCAGTCGTGTCTAAACAAGGTAGTATGAATAATAACAACTTAAGTAGAAAGATATTTAAGCAGACGGATACCATTGAGGTAAAGAGTTGGTGGATGATGGGAGAGTAGCTAATGTTACGTTACATCCTAGCGCTCCAGATGCATTTTCCTCATTACCAGTGCTACTGTTCTCTCCAACGACATTCATATGTTTGGGGGGAATAAACAATTGTGTTATATGTTAGCATAAGCACAGGGTAGATTATTTAAACGTGATGATGATTTGTTTTTGTCGCATGTCCTGCACTCTGTCTTCCTGTCACAGCACTACATGAAAAAGTAATCCCGTCCATCAGGTTGCTAGTTGTTCAAGGTAACCTCACAGGTCTATGTCATATGGTCCGTTCGCTAGCCTGGCGCTGGCTCAGATGCTCTCTGGAGGCCAAAGGTGTAATGGTAAGTACATCATCACAGGGAGAAAAATGAGGCAAAGCTCCAATTCAGCAGGTTTGCAGTCTGGCCAAATGACTTGGACGCTGGGGACTAGAGAGGCTCGATATCGGATTCCTTTTGTTTTGCTCTGTGTTGTGCTGTTGTGATCTTCACAGGATTTTGACCTGTAAGGCCAAGTAAAATTACATGGGACATTTGCTCTGATCTCCGATTTTGGGACTGTCTACAATATGATAAACTTCTAAATATCAGAAGGTGTAATTATTCTATGTAGATAAAACAGAACCAAAAGTAAGTTACATTTTTAAGGCAATTGCTGTTTCCTCATTGAAATGCATTGGCTGTTCCTAAATTTCCCCTCTCAGTTCTAAAGCCCCCAATACAATTTAGCTGAATTTTGATCACATAAATAAAGGGTGTGTTGGACATGCATACAGATACAGTCTCAGAGTTGATATTTATGCCATACCTGTGCATCCTTTACTAATGAGGCCATTATTTAGACGGCAGGCCTGAGGTTCTATCGGAGTATTGAAGCGATGGATTAATATGGTTAGCTAGAGATCAGAGAGATAGTAGACAGGGAGGATTTCAAATTACCTAGTGAAGAAGCCTTTTACATTTTATGGAAAATAATGAATTCTAAACCAAACTCACCAGGAATAGAAATGAGCCCAAAAACAATCACGGAATTAATTTTAAACACAGACTTCCAAACCCAGCAATAGAAAGCACCAGTCCTCATCCTTGCTGATAAGGCTGGGGATTTGGTTATATTATCATACCTGATCAATGAGTCAGACGTGAATCAATTGTTTTACATCCATATAACCTTTGTTGAAAGATAATGATAAAAAAATATGTTTGGGGACTTCAAAGCTGAGGTCCAACAGTGATATCAAAGCCTGCCCTGACCAGTCTCAGTTATCAATTGTCCTCATGTATGGTGGATGTAAGATTAACTTGATGAAGGTGATTAGAGGCTGTAGTGTGGTTTGGCCAACTGCACGCATGCCCCCTCTGTATATACGTAGCTCCACATTGATCTGGTTCTACTCTCTGTATATAGCGCCACATTGATCTGGTTCTACTCTCTGTATGTAGCTCCACATTGATCTGGATCTACTCTCTGAATATAGCTCCACATTGATCTGGTTCTACTCTCTGAATATAGCTCCACATTGATCTGGTTCTACTCTCTGTATATAGCTCCACGTTGATCTGGTTCTACTCTGAATATAGCTCCACATTGATATGGTTCTACTCTCTGAATATAGCTCCACATTGATCTGGTTCTACTCTCTGTATATAGCTCCACGTTGATCTGGTTCTACTCTGAATATAGCTCCACATTGATATGGTTCTACTCTCTGAATATAGCTCCACATTGATCTGGTTCTACTCTCTGTATATAGCTCCACGTTGATCTGGTTCTACTCTGAATATAGCTCCACATTGATATGGTTCTACTCTCTGAATATAGCTCCACATTGATCTGGTTCTACTCTCTGTATATAGCTCCACATTGATCTGGTTCTACTCTCTGTATATAGCTCCACATTGATATGGTTCTACTCTCTGAATATAGCTCCACATTGATCTGGTTCTACTCTCTGTATATAGCTCCACATTGATCTGGTTCTACTCTCTGTATATAGCTCCACATTGATCTGGTTCTACTCTCTGAATATAGCTCCACATTGATCTGGTTCTACTCTGTATATAGCTCCACATTGATCTGGTTCTACTCTCTGTATATAGCTCCACATTGATCTGGTTCTACTCTCTGAATATAGCTCCACATTGATCTGGTTCTACTCTCTGTATATAGCTCCACATTGATATGGTTCTACTCTCTGAATATAGCTCCACATTGATATGGTTCTACTCTCTGTATATAGCTCCACATTGATCTGGTTCTACTCTCTGTATATAGCTCCACATTGATCTGGTTCTACTCTCTGAATATAGCTCCACATTGATCTGGTTCTACTCTCTGTATATAGCTCCACATTGATCTGGTTCTACTCTCTGTATATAGCTCCACATTGATCTGGTTCTACTCTCTGAATATAGCTCCACATTGATCTGGTTCTACTCTCTGTATATAGCTCCACATTGATCTGGTTCTACTCTCTGTATATAGCTCCACATTGATCTGGTTCTACTCTCTGTATATAGCGCCACATTGATCTGGTTCTACTCTCTGTATGTAGCTCCACATTGATCTGGATCTACTCTCTGAATATAGCTCCACATTGATCTGGTTCTACTCTCTGAATATAGCTCCACATTGATCTGGTTCTACTCTCTGTATATAGCTCCACATTGATCTGGTTCTACTCTCTGTATATAGCTCCACATTGATCTGGTTCTACTCTCTGTATATAGCTCCACATTGATCTGGTTCTACTCTCTGTATATAGCTCCACATTGATCTGGTTCTACTCTCTGAATATAGCTCCACATTGATCTGGTTCTACTCTCTGTATATAGCTCCACATTGATCTGGTTCTACTCTCTGTATATAGCTCCACATTGATCTGGTTCTACTCTCTGAATATAGCTCCACATTGATCTGGTTCTACTCTGTATATAGCTCCACATTGATCTGGTTCTACTCTCTGTATATAGCTCCACATTGATCTGGTTCTACTCTCTGAATATAGCTCCACATTGATCTGGTTCTACTCTCTGTATATAGCTCCACATTGATATGGTTCTACTCTCTGAATATAGCTCCACATTGATATGGTTCTACTCTCTGTATATAGCTCCACATTGATCTGGTTCTACTCTCTGTATATAGCTCCACATTGATCTGGTTCTACTCTCTGAATATAGCTCCACATTGATCTGGTTCTACTCTCTGTATATAGCTCCACATTGATCTGGTTCTACTCTCTGTATATAGCTCCACATTGATCTGGTTCTACTCTCTGAATATAGCTCCACATTGATCTGGTTCTACTCTCTGTATATACGTAGCTCCACATTGATCTGGTTCTACTCTCTGTATATAGCTCCACATTGATCTGGTTCTACTCTCTGTATATAGCGCCACATTGATCTGGTTCTACTCTCTGTATGTAGCTCCACATTGATCTGGATCTACTCTCTGAATATAGCTCCACATTGATCTGGTTCTACTCTCTGAATATAGCTCCACATTGATCTGGTTCTACTCTCTGTATATAGCTCCACATTGATCTGGTTCTACTCTCTGAATATAGCTCCACATTGATCTGGTTCTACTCTCTGTATATAGCTCCACGTTGATCTGGTTCTACTCTGAATATAGCTCCACATTGATATGGTTCTACTCTCTGAATATAGCTCCACATTGATCTGGTTCTACTCTCTGTATATAGCTCCACATTGATCTGGTTCTACTCTCTGTATATAGCTCTATTCCTTTGTATTTTATTCCTCTTGTTTTAC
The DNA here is from genome assembly GCF_018296145.1 of Oncorhynchus tshawytscha. Classification (NCBI taxonomy): domain Eukaryota; kingdom Metazoa; phylum Chordata; class Actinopteri; order Salmoniformes; family Salmonidae; genus Oncorhynchus; species Oncorhynchus tshawytscha. Next base: position 43,400,163 of record NC_056439.1, on the reverse strand, counting down.
TATAATTTTTTTAACTGCATTGTTGGAAAAGGATGCGTAAGCAAACATTTATGGTAAAGTCTACACTCTGTTGTATTCGGGTGCATAGTGACAAATAAAACAATGTGATTTGATTTTGCGCATACCCAGGGCTCCATGTTGGTGGAGCAGCAGAAATCACAGCTGAATCAAACACCCGAGGGGTTAAATCTGCATTGGTTTTTCCCCTTTGGACGAGATAAATCAGTAAAAACATCATCAACCGCCTCTAAAGTGCTAGATGATAACCCCTTTTTATTGTACACATATGATTTGCATACTTAACATGAGCAGGTCATGTTTTTGCTCTCGCACAAATTGTTTCTTTGTGAAATGGGATATATCCGACACACTCAAGGGAGGCAGCTTAACTTTTAATGCATAGTAATTATTTGAAGGTGTTTAGGCCTATGTAGGCTCTTCTTTTGGCTTTTGTCTGTGCTCTCAAGCAGTAAAGCTTCAACCATTTTGATATTAAGGGTACTCTCGATACCAAAAACATATTATACCTTTTAGTCACTGAAAAAGCAAGTCTCACTGTCTCACATACATGCATTATTACTAAGACATATTTGCTTTGCTGTCATTTATAGCCACTGCAGTTTGGACAGGTCAGACAAGAGCTGTGTTTGAATACCCATACTAACATACCGTATTCTACATACTTAATAAGTATACTCTACATACTCTATACAATTAGATCATTTTAGTATACTGTAATTGAACGGTAGCCTTCCAGTTGAGCTTACTAGACATTTGCCTGTCTAGTTGATGCTGTTACAATGCAACATCTTGCTAGCTTGTTAGCATAACTAATTACTAGCTAGACATTTTATGACTTCATTAACAATATCCATTAAGAATGCACAACAACTATACCCCTTAGCTAAGCTAAGAATGACGTGAATAATCAAGTCAATAGGTTGCTCTCGATAGGTTGCTCTCGCCTGAGTGTGCAAGAGCGCAGAAGAACTGACGAATTTACAAAAGCTCAACACCCGTTGAATAATGGCTGTTGTCAGTAAACATCTGCAAAAAAATGTAATTAAATTATTGCCAGCAGCATAGTTACTATCAAGAATCAAGTTAAGACCCAGATGCAGACACGTCGAACTGACAATGGTTTAGTATTCTGACAGTGACCGCACTAACCGTCCGGTAAAGTTTCCTGTTCATTGTGTCTTGGTCTCTGTTCCCAGTTCCCAGTTCCCTGTTCACTGTGTCCTGTTCACTGTGTCCTGGTCCCTGTTCACTGTGTCCTGTTCACTGTGTCCTGGTCCCTGTACCCTGGTCCCTGTTCCCTGTTCACTGTGTCCTGGTCCCTGTTCACTGTGTCCTGTTCACTCTGTCCTGTTCACTGTGTCCTGTTCACTCTGTCCTGGTCCCTGTTCACTGTGTCCTGTTCACTGTGTCCTGGTCCCTGTTCCCTGTTCACTGTGTCCTGGTCCCTGTTCCCTGTTTACTTCGTCCCGGTCCCTGTTCCCTGTTCACTGTGTCCTGTTCCCTGTTCACTGTGTCCTGTTCACTGTGTCCTGGTCCCTGTTCCCTGTTTACGTCGTCCTGGTCCCTGTTCCCTGTTCACTGTGTCCTGGTCCCTGTTCCTGTTCCTGTTCACTGTGTCCTGGTCCCTGTTCCCTTTCCTGTTCTGGTCCCTGTTCCTGTTCACTGTGTCCTGGTCCCTGTTCCCTGGTCCCTGGTCCCTGTTCACTGTGTCCTGTCCCTGTCCCTGGTCCCTGTCCTGTGTCCTGGTCCCTGTTCCCTGTTCACTGTGTCCTGGTCCCTGTTCCCTGTTCACTGTGTCCTGGTCCCTGATCCCTGTTCACTGTGTCCTGGTCCCTGTTCCCTATTCACTGTGTCCTGGTCCCTGTTCCCTGTTCACTGTGTCCTGGTCCCTGTTCATGGTTCAATCTTCCCTGTTCCTCGTTCATAAGAGAGCCTCTTTCTCTTGCAGCCTCCGGTAAAGTGTTGCATTAATATCCACAGATGACCTTTTGGAAGAGCTTCTGCATGCGTTCTAACCTGTCCTGTGTGGACATAGACTAATGTGTTGTTTGACCGGTGGGTTGACCCTTTAGTGGCCATAATAATGTAGACCACATGCCTGTGTCTGTCCGTCACCGCACACATGCGAGCGATAATGTCTAGAACAAATACAGAGCAAATGCGTGGTGTGAATTCTTATCAGTGTGCGTCTCTCTGTACCGCGGATGTTGTGATGACAAAACAAATGCAGCGTTTCTGACATATTCTTCCTCAGACACCCAAACACACCCAAACACAGACAAACACAGGCAAACACAGACAAACACAGGCAAACACAGGCAAACACACCCAAACACAGACAAACACAGGCAAACACAGGCAAACACAGGCAAACACACCCAAACACAGACAAACACACCCAAACACAGACAAACACAGGCAAACACAGGCAAACACACCCAAACACAGACAAACACAGGCAAACACACCCAAACACGGGCAAACACAGGCAAACACACCCAAACACAGGCAAACACAGGCAAACACACCCAAACACAGACAAACACAGGCAAACACAGGCAAACACACCCAAACACAGACAAACACACCCAAACACAGACAAACACAGGCAAACACAGGCAAACACACCCAAACACAGACAAACACAGGCAAACACAGGCAAACACACCCAAACACAGACAAACACAGGCAAACACAGGCAAACACACCCAAACACAGACAAACACAGGCAAACACACCCAAACACACCCAAACACACACCCAAACACAGGCAAACACAGACAAACACAGGCAAACACAGGCAAACACAGACAAACACAGGCAAACACAGGCAAACACTCCCAAACACAGACAAACACAGGCAAACACAGGCAAACACACCCAAACACACCCAAACACAGGCAAACACACCCAAACACACCCAAACACAGGTAAACACACCCAAACACACTCAAACACAGGCAAACACACCCAAACACAGACAACCACAGACAAACACACCCAAACACACCCAAACACAGACAAACACAGGCAAACACAAAAAACGTTAGCATCGTCCTGTCATTTTGATAACTGTCGCATTTCATTACTGTCCACTCTTCCAGGATCTGCCTCATAGAAGAAAAGTCTCCATGTTACCAAACAAGCTCTGTTTTTAAAACCTAATAGTTTTTTGTTCAATAGCTTAAAATGTAATGAATTACCAGACGGGCTTGTAATGGAAGTTAAGGTGGCTTTTTGGCCCAAGTAATGAGGCAGTATGCACACAGTCCAGGAAGGTTTGATGGGATAATGGGAGGCCTCAATATAATTTTTCCAGGCCTTCCTTTTATAATGGCACTGGAAAAGAAGAGAGAGAGGAGCAAGAGGGTTGTCTGAAAAGAAGAGGAAAAATAATTGAATTCAAAACAGAACATTTGTATAGCTGGCAGAATATATACAGTGCCTTCTGGAAAGTATTCAGACCCCTTCACTTTTTCCACATTTTGTTACATTGCAGCCTTATTCTAAAATGGATTCAAATTGTTTTTTGATCCCTCATCAATCTACACACAATACTCCATAATGACAAAGCAAAAACAGTTTTTTAGAAATGTTTGCTAATTTACATAAATATTCAGACCCTTTGCTCAGTACTTTGTTGAAGCACCTTTGGCAGCGATTACAGCATTGAGTCTTCTTGGATATGACACTACAAGCTTGGCACACCTGTATTTGGGGAGTTTCTCATATTCTTCTCTGCAGATCCTCTCAAGCTCTGTCAGGTTGGATGGGGAGCGTTGCTATTTTAAGGTCTCTCCAGAGATGTTCGATTTGGTTCAAGTCTGGGCCCTGGCTGGGCCACTAAAGGACATTCAGAGACTTGTCCCGAAGCCACTCCTGCGTTGTCTTGGCTGTGTGCTTGGGGTAGTTGTCCTGTTGGAAGGTGAACCTTCATCCCAGTCTGAGGTCCTGAGCGCCCTGGAGAACGTTTTCATCAAGGATCTCTCTGTACTTTGCTCTGTTCATCTTTTCCTCGATCCTGACTAGTCTCCCAGTCCCTGCTACTGAAAAACATCCACACAGCATGATGCTGCCATCACCAAGCATCACCGTAAGGCTGGTGCCGGGTTTCGTCCAGACGTGATGCTTGGCATTCAAGTCAAATAGTTCAGACCAGAGAATCTTGTTTATCAAGGTATGAGAGTTTTAGGTGCCTTTTGCCATACTCCAAGGGGGCTGTCATGTGCCTTTTACTGAGGAGTGGCTTCCGTCTGGCCACTCTACCATAATGGCCTGATTGGTGCAGTGCTGCAGAGCTGGTTGTCCTTCTGGAAGGTTCTCCCATCTCTACAGAGGAATTCTAGAGCTCTGTCAGAGTGACCATTGGGTTCTCGGTCACCTCCTTGACGAAGGCTCTTCTCCCCCGATTTCTCAGTTTGGCCAGACGGCCAGCTCTAGGAAGAGACTAGGTAGTTCCAAACTACTTCCATTTGAGAATGACGGAGGCCACTGGGTTCTTGGGGAACTTTAATGCTGCAGAAATGTTTTGGTACCGTTCTCCAGATCTCTACACAATCCTGTCTTGGAGCTCTAAGGACTATTCCTTTAACCTCATGGCTTGGTTTTTGCTCTAACAAAAAGCTGTGGGACCTGAAATAGACAGGTGTGTGCCTTTCCAAATCATGTCCAATCAATTGAATTTACCACAGGTGGAATCCAATCAAGTTGTAGAAACACCTCAAGGATGATCAATGGAAACAGGATATACCTGGGCTCAATTTCGAGTCTCGTTGCAAAGGGTCTGAATACTTATGGTGTTTCTGTTTTTTATTTTGCAAAAATGTTTAAAAACCTGCTTTTGCTTTGTCATTATGGGGTGTTGTGTGTAGATTGCTGAAATTTTTGTTAATTTAATCCATTTTAGAACAAGGCTGTAATGTAACAAAATGTGGAAAATACTGAGTACTTTCCGAAGACACTATATGTGCAAGGTACAAATGTTTGTGTGCTTCAACCCAGTGTAGATGTCTTCAGAAATTCTATGTATTGTGGTAACACAAAATGCAACATGTTTGTATGTGCAGATCAGCACTTCCATTGTAAGCTTTTTTATTAGTGTGTCAGTTGGTGTTGAGATATTGACATAGCCTTGTTCTGTTAAATGTTCTCAACCTATATAGTACTCTATGTAGCCCAATTCATGTAATAATAACTTGCCTTTACGTTTTTATCATCGATTCAGCTAGGGGCAAGTATAAAAAGCCTTGAACCAATGTGCTGTAATGTTTGATTTCAAATGCCTGTCACGTCCCCTTGAGTATCTCCGGCCTTACTAACCAAAACACAACTGGCCCTGTGTCAGCCCTCTGAGGAACATAGCAGACTGAACAGGACATTTTTTGGCATTGACCTCTGAACCCTGAATGACCACAGAGGAGAGTGAAAGAGGAAGTAACAAGAGAGAGTGGGAGGGTGGTTCGCACAAGCAAAGTGACTTTGGAGGAGATTAGTCGTCTTCACCTTTAACGACAGTGGAGATAGTCTTTCAGGAGGAGGGGAAATGCCAGAGCTCAGCAGTTTGTTTTGTGTGGCTTTAACGGCTTCCTCTGTCAGGTTCAGGTTGCCTGTCTGTCCCCAGCCGCCACCCATTGTCTCCACGCCCACGGCACTGAGACTGCACTTCTTCACAGCCACACAGTCTTCTACATATCCCCACCGGAGATCAAACCTGGGTTCAAATACTATTTATAGAATAAAAGATATGGCCCTCATACAAAAATCATTCAACTACTTTCAGCGTTTACTTTAGCCAGTCCGGAGTGCCAGATGGGTGGGTTTTGCACTTTTGGGTCTAGTTTATTGGTTTCATTCGAACAGGAAAGTTCAATCGAACCTTGCTAAAGAGTTTTAAATTATTTCAAATAGTATTTGAACCCAGGTCTGCTAGGGATTCACTGGGACTTAAAGGCTTTCCACAACTCCATATTTTGGGGGTGTGGCCCTTTTCCAAAATTAACGCAATCTCACACAGAGATCTCACACAGAGATCTCACACAGAGTTCTCACACAGAGATCTCACACAGCGATCTCACACAGAGATCTCACACATCGATCTCACACAGAGATCTCACACAGCGATCTCACACAGAGAACTCACACAGAGAACTCACACAGAGATCTCACACAGAGAACTCACACAGAGATCTCACACAGCGATCTCACACAGAGAACTCACACAGAGATCTCACACAGAGAACTCACACAGAGAACTCACACAGAGATCTCACACAGCGATCTCACACAGAGATCTCACACAGAGAACTCACACAGAGATCTCACACAGAGAACTCACATGGGGAACTTCAAGGAAGAAACTTGTTGCTCATCTTCAGAGATTGGTTTGATTTGTTTTATCCCTGTCAGACCCCCTACCATTCTGTTGATTGAATTATGGGGAAATGTAACTCATGGTGGGGCGTGCTGGATAAACCATCCTCTCACATCCCCCATAAAGTGGTCTAGCATTTCATGGTACTGGAAGGCTGGATGTAAAGGTTCAATTGAGTTGGGTGTTCTCTGAAAAGCCAAAATTGAGACAGAATACAGTTGATGTTTCTCTCTTGTTTTCTTAGCGTGGACATGTGACTTTGGTTAATCAATGATATCACGGGAAAGACGTGTTTGTTATGGGATGGATGTGACAATTTCATTCCGCTCGCCATGTACACTCAAACCTGATGCACCATTTTGTTGTTGTGTTGTGTTTTGCACAAAGGGAAGGGAACAAAGACACAGGTAGTAGCTAGCTGGCATGCCTCGATCTCCACTAAAGCAAAGTTCTGATCAAAGATCTGATCTTCGGTCATATATAAGACCCGGCTCTGAGACTAGATCCCCTCTATGGGGACAAGGGTCATCCTGAGTTCTCTGTGAAGATTAGGAGAGAGAGGGAGACGGTACAGACACGGAGGTTGACAGAACGAGCACCTGCTTTCTCCACCCCACATCTCGACGCCATCACAATCACATGATGATCCTTTCCCCTCTTCTCTTGCCATCTCTCACCACACTGGATGATGTTACTTTCTGAAGTCTGACTTAATATAGGCCTAGTATGACGTCGAAGCAAAATGCTATTACATACAGTTAAACTCAATTTCACAATTCCTGACATTTAATCCTTGTAAAAATTTCCCGTCTTAGGTCAGTTAGGATCACCACTTTATTTTAACAATGTGAAATGTCAGAATATTTCTTTCATCACATTCTGAGTGGGTCAGAAGTTTACATACACTTAATTAGTATTCAGTAGCATTGCTTTTAAATTGTTTAACTTGGGTCAAACGTTTCGGGTAGCCTTCCACAAGCTTCCCACAATAAGTTGGGTGAATTTTGACCCATTCCTCCTGACAGCTGGTGTAACTGAGTCTGGTTTGTACGATTCTTAGCTCGCCCGCGTTTTTTCAGTTTTGCCCACAAATTTTCCTCCCTCATGATGCCATCTATTTTGTGAAGTGCACCAGTCCCACCTGCAGCAAAACACCCCCACAACATGATGCTGCCACCTCCGTGCTTCACGTTGGGATGGTGTTCTTCGGCTTGAAAGCGTCCCCCTTTTTCCTCCAAACATAACGATGGTCATTATGGCCAAACAGTTCTATTCTCGTTTCGTCAGACTAGAGGACATTTCTCCAAAAAGTATGATCTTTGTCCCCATGTGCAGGTGCAAACCGTAGTCTGGCTTTTTCATGGCGGTTTTGGAGCAGTGTCTTCTTCCTTGCTGAGCGGCCTTTCGGGTTATGTCGATATAGGACTCGTTTTACTGTGGATATAGATACTTTTGTACCCGTTTTCTCCAGCATCTTCACAAGGTCCTTCGCTGTTGTTCTGGGAGTGATTTGCACTTTTCGCACCAAAGTACGTTCATGTCTAGGAGACAGAATGCGTCTCCTTCCTGAGCGGTGTGCCGGCTGTGTGGTCCCATGGTGTTTATACTTGCGTACTATTGTTTGTACAGATCAACGTGGTACCTTCAGGCGTTTGGAAATTGCTCCCAAGAATGAACCAGACTTGTGGAGGCTACCAACTGGAATTGTGATAAGTGAAATAATCTGTCTGTAAACAATTGTTGGAAAAATTACTTGTGTCATGCACAAAGTAGATGTCCTAACCGACTTGACAAAACTATAGCTTGTTAACAAGAAATTTGTGGAGTGGTTGAAAAACTAGTTTTAATGACTCCAACTTAAGTGTATGTAAACTTCTGACTTCAACTGTTCAGTTGATGAGTTATGTCAGTGATCAGTTAGTTTATTGATTTTGGTGCGGCTGCCTGGTGTGATATATATAGTTTGGCCACTGAGGTAAGAGAGAAGATTGAGCATAGTGAAGTATAGCCAGGCAGGGAGCTGTAGCACTGGAAACGCCTGGGCAGCACTCTAAAGAGGAATAGCTGGTCCAGACAGATGCCAAACAACCCCAAACACCTTTGCTTCGCAGCTAAATTAAATTAAAACTTCTTCACTACGCTGCAAATGAAAAATGGGAAGCACTTTAGCGAGTTTGGCCCAGATAGGGATGATGTCCTGTTGTCTAGAAACTGAGACTGATCCCTTCCCATACTGAAACACACCACACACACACACACACACACATGCTGTTCATCGACTACAGCTCGGCATTCAACACCATAGTACCCTCCAAGCTCGTCATCAAGCTCGAGACCCTGGGTCTGAGCCCCTCCTGTACTCCCTGTTCACCCCGACGCAACTGGGTACTGGACTTCCTGACGGGCCGCCCCCAGGTGGTGAGGGTAGGCAACAACAAACAAGGGTGCGTTCTGAGCCCCCTCCTGTACTCCCTGTTCACCCACGACTGCTGGGCCATGCACGCTCCAACTCAATCATCAAGTTTGCGGACGACACAACAGTGGTAGGCTTGATTACCAACAACGACGAGACGGCCTACAGGGAGGAGGTGAGGGCCCTCGGAGTGTGGTGTCAGGAAAATAACCTCACACTCAACGTCAACAAAACTAAGGAGATGATTGTGGACTTCAGGAAACAGCAGAGGGAACACCCCCATCCACATCGATGGAACAGTAGTGGAGAGGGTAGCAAGTTTTAAGTTCCTCGGCATACACATCACAGACAAACTGAATTGGTCCACTCACACAGACAGCATCGTGAGGAAGGCGCAGCAGCGCCTCTTCAACCTCAGGAGGCTGAAGAAATTCGGCTTGTCACCAAAAGCACTCACAAACTTCTACAGATGCACAATCGAGAGCATCCTGGCGGGCTGTATCACCGCCTGGTATGGCAACTGCACCGCCCTCAACCGTAAGGCTCTCCAGAAGTGAGGTCTGCACAACGCATCACCGGGGGCAAACTACCTGCCCTCCAGGACACCTACACCACCCGATGCTACAGGAAGGCCATAAAGATCATCAAGGACATCAACCACCCGAGCCACTGCCTGTTCACCCCGCTGTCATCCAGAAGGCGAGGTCAGTACAGGTGCATCAAAGCTGGGACCGAGAGACTGAAAAACAGCTTCTATCTGCCATCAGACTGTTAAACAGCCACCACTAACATTGAGTGGCTACTGCCAACACACTGTCAATGACACTGACTCTTCCAGCCACTTTAATCATGGGAATTGATGGGAAATTATGTAAATATATCACTAGCCACTTTAAACAATGCTACCTTATATAATGTTACTTACCCTACATTGTTCATCTCATATGCATACGTTGATACTGTACTCTATATCATCGACTGCATCCTTATGTAATACATGTATCACTAGCCACTTTAACTATGCCACTTGGTTTACATACTTATCTCATATGTATATACTGTACTCGATATCATCTACTGTATCTTGCCTATGCTGCTCTGTACCATCACTCATTCATATATCCTTATGTACATATTCTTTATCCCCTTACACTGTGTATAAGACAGTAGTTTTTTTTTGGAATTGTTAGCTTGCTCGTTATTACTGCATTGTCGGAACTAGAAGCACAAGCATTTCGCTACACTCGCATTAACATCTGCTAACCATGTGTATGTGACAAATAAAATTTGATTTGATTTGATTTGATTTGATTTGAAAAAACCCTTTCTCTCTCCACAAACACACTGCCCGACCCTCTCTCCCCTCTCTTTGTCTCTCTCTGTCTGTCTCCGTCTCTCTCTCTCTCAATCTTTCTCTCTCTCTCACTCTCTCTGTCTCTCTGTCACTCTCTCTCTCCCTCTGGTTCTGAACATGACATTCCTGTTGGCCCTATCTCTTTGATGTGGGCTGATGTAGTGGGGTCCCATTACAGGGGCCGAGGCTGGTGAAAGTGGATCTGTCTAGGCTGTGTAAACTGGCCCTGGACCTGGCCCTGGGGTTAATCAGGAGCCCCAGCACAGTACCTACTCTGTCCCCACCATACAGCTGTAACAAGACTCGCCAGACTTGGAGGTTAAGAAAGACTGGCACAGACACCGATTTGAAGTTGACTAGAAGCGCTGGATTGGAAGTTAAAGAAGAGAGGTCATGGGGTGTAGAGGGTGTGTTTAGAGTGTGTTGCTTGCGAGAGAGAAACTGACTAATCTTTTTTTAACCCCTTCCTGCACCTGTGTTCTGATGGCTTAGAACATGTTAGGACTTGTTTACAGTAGGTATTTTGCTTGTTTATCTCAATGCACCGTACTCCGTTTTCTGACTGTGATCAGATTATCATATCAATGCATCATTAATGTGAGTGGCAGAATGACTTGCACTTGCAAGATGATGGCCTTCAAGTCTTGTGTCCTCAGAAATATTATAATGTGATTTGCAGTGAACTCAAGGAGATTGTGTTTTTTCTGAACTTCACTTTTAACATCCAGAAGTAGAAAAGAAGTTGACTTAACGTGTCTGTTATGAGCCCTATCTGCCCCACAATTGGTTTAAATGGCCATTTGGAATATATATTAAAAATATAATATGATATAATGAAACCATTAGGCGAGTGCACTTAGCATGGACATCATGCATGTTGACATTTAAATTGCTTTTATTTTGGCTTTATGCTTCAGTGGTGTTATGTCAAGGGAGGCATCTAGCACATAATCACATGACAATAGACCTAGAGATAAAGCTCAGCAGCAGACAGCAAATAGACCATCCCAGCCGAAACATATTATTTAGAAATAAAAAATGTCATGCCTTAGAAATGCTCATTATCACTCCTTAGAAAATGCTCATTATCATGCCTTAGAAATGCTCATTATCATGCCTTAGAAATGCTCATTATCATGCCTTAGAAAATGCTCATTATCATGCCTTAGAAAATGCTCATTATCATGCCTTAGAAAATGCTTATTATCATGCCTTAGAAAATGCTCATTATCATGCCTTAGAAAATGCTCATTATCATGCCTTAGAAATACTCTTAGAAAGTTTGGTGTAGATCTCCATCATCAACTGGAAATACCCAAATCCAATGAATCCAAAGAACATGTTTCAGTGTTCCATCTAGCTCTAATGGTTTCTGATTATGTAAACTGGCTTAGTTATGTCATAACATTCCTCCTCCTGTGCTAGACGTTTTAAATAGGTGGCCAGAGTTACAAATACTCTGTGGCTTCTTAGAGCCATTGATATAAATAAATATCCGATTCTGGCAGCCGTTTCAGTTTATTTCCAAGAACCAAGGCCCCAAGCGAAGCCAAGATGATGTCAGAGTAAAATTAACAAACGCCACTAAAATGTGCGCCGACTCACATTTAAAGCAGTTTTGTGTCCTGCTAATTGTCCTCATACACTGATTAAATACACGAGCTAACTGACAATCTCCCTCTGCAGAATCCATTTACAGTATCTCCCTTGTAGCATCTGGGTATGGAAACAAGGTTGATTTTATCCAATATGCTGCAAGACAAAGTCAATAGTGCAATACAGTACACAACATACAAAGACAAGGTACCGATAATCTCTCACCATATTAACATAGGTGCAATGATGACCCTAATGCCACTGAAAACATAAACAATGACGAGCCAAGGGGATATCAGGATCAGGATGCAGATAGAACGTTAAAAGGGTACATGGTCGTTTCAAATGGGAATGTTTCTAGAACATTTCTATGTTGATTCAAAGTCTTCTCTTCTGTTGTAGGGTAAAACATGAAAATGGCCTAATTGAAGGGCATGTCAAAAAAGACTAGAGGTCCTTGAAAGTTGGGACAGCTGCAGCAGACCAATTTGATAAATGACCTTCAGGTGTTGCGAGTTTCATGACCGTCTGCCATTTTGTTTTAAGTGCATTACCAGACGTGACCTGAGATACACAAGTGACTTGAACCTAAAAAGCAACTTCAAGTTTTGAAAACAGCCTATGTGGTATTGACATGAGTCTTAAACATTTATTCTAGTGTCAAAATTGACTACAAAGTGTAAATAGGATAATGTTGGTGATAAAATCAGTCTCATCCAAAACTGAGATTTGGAAGATCACACAAAAAATGTAATTTCATGGAATGAAGGGAACCGTAAAAAAATTCCTTGGTTCGGGTTTATTTCAATCCCGCCCACAGCTAGCTGGCAGCACCCAAGTAATCATCAATGGTCAATTTGGTTTGACATTTTATATTACTTTAGGGCTAGTTAGGACCATCAGTCAATATACATGGGACAATATTTTTCAATGTCAATAGCTCCAGATTCCAATGACTTAAAAACCTCACACCAAATTCAAATAGTAGAAATCCATATACAAATATTGATAGAATTTAATGAGACAACTAAAAGATGTGCAACATTAAAATATTGTCCCAATACACACAAGAGACACTCACATTAAACCACCTCCATAAGACTCTCAAAACTCTCATTTGTCTTCAGTCATGGCTGCTGCATTCAGGGCTGTCATGTACCCCCAAAATCTGAGGGGGCACAACGTACTTTAGGATGGCTGGGGGGTTGGTCTAGAGGGGTACTAGTCCCCCCGTTCGGAAATTGGAGAATTTAACATTTTTCAAAACACTTGAAACAGCTTTTTCCTGCAATCTAGAGCCATAATCATTATGCTTAATTCTATGTAAAAAAATCAGGAATATTTTTCTGCATATCTAAGCATAGCTCTTGAGCTACAGTATCTGTATGTTGCTGACGAGTGGTTCTTTTTTTAAAGAAACTAAATATGTTTCTCTGCATCTCTGTAAAGTCTGGGTAAAATATTGTAAGGAATGTGAGTGTTATTCAGTACATTTAATTATTGCTTACTTTCATAAAGTTTACCAACCTTGCCGCAGGCATGCTAGCTAAGATACAGGTAACTGCCAAAATAATGGAAACATTTGAGTAAATGAGGGATACAAAGTATATTGAAAGCAGGTGCTTCCACACATGGTTCCTGAGTTAATTAAGCAATTAACATCCCATCATGCTATGGGTCATGTATAAAAATGCTGGGCAGGCCATTATTTTGGCTACCATAGCTATGCCCCCATTGGATGTCAATGCCCCATCCACAGGGCACAAGTGGTCACTGAATGGTTTTATGAGCATTAAGCATATGAGCATATGAGCATTCACCGGAGCTCAACCCAATTAAAACACTTATGGGAGATTCTGGAGTGGCGCCTGAGACAGCATTATTTTAGTTCCAGACCACTATGTCAAGGTGCATTGAAGTTGTTCTGGTTTATGGTGGCCCAATGACCTATTAAGACACTGTATGTTAATGTTTACTTTACTTTGGCAGTTACTTGTAGTTAGACAAGGTAGCTACTCTAACGTGATTGATAGCCTGAAATTGCTTCTTGGTAGCTAATTATTAAGTTGGGAGATTCAGAACCTATAGTGTATTTGGAAAGTAATCAGACCCCTTCACCTTTTCCGTATTTCCCCCTCATTAATCTACACACAATACCCCATAATGCAAAGCAAAAAGCAGGTTTTTAGAAATGTTTGCAAATGTAAAAATACAAAAATGAAATACTATATTTACATAATTATTCAGACCCTTTAGTCAGTACTTTATTGAAGCACCTTTGGCAGTGATTACAGCCTCGAGTCTTCCTGGATATAATGCTACAAGCTTGGCACACCTGCATTTGGAGAGTTTCTCATACTCTTCTCTGCAGATCCTCTCAAGCTCTGTCAGGTTGGTTGCGGAGCGTCGCTGCACAGCTAGTTTAAGGTCTCTCCAGAGATGTTCGATCAGGTACAAGTCCGGGCTCTGGCTGGGCCACTCAAGGACATTCAGAGACTAGTCCCGATTCCACTCTTGCGTTGTGCTAAGGGTCATTGTCCTGTTGGAAGGTGAACCTTTGCCACAGTTTGATGTCCTGAGCGTTCTAGAGCAGGTTTTCATCAAGGATCTCTCTGTACTTTGCTCCGTTCATCTTTCCCTCGATCCTGTCTAGTCTCCCAGTCCCTGCTGTTGAAAAATGGTATTGGGCAGGTGATGAGCGGTGCCTGGTTTCCTCCAGATGTGTTGCTTGGCTTTCAGGCCAAAGAGTTAAGTCTTGATTTTATCAGACCAGAGAGTCTTGTTTCTCATGGTCTGAAAGTCCTTTAGGTAACCTTTGGCAAACTCCAAGAGGGCTGTCATGTGCCTTTTATTGTGAAGTGGTTTCTGTCTGGCCACTCTACCATAATGGCCTTATTGGTGGAGTGCTGCAGAGATGGTTGTCCTTCTGGAATGTTCTCCTATCTCCACAGAGGAACTCTGGAGTGAACTCTGGACACCTCCCAGACCAAGGTCCTACTTCCCCGATTGCTCAGTTTGGCCGGGCGGCCAGCTCCAGGATGAGTCTTGGTGGTTCCAAACTTCTTCCATTTAAGAATGATGGAGGCCACCGTGTTCTTGGGGACCTTCAATGTGGCAGAAATGTTTTGGTACCCTTCCCCAGATCTGTGCCTCGACACAATCTTGCCTCTGAGCTCTATGTACAATTCCTTCAACCTCATGGCTTGGTTTTTGGTTTTACATGCACTGTCAACTGTGGGACCTTATATAGACTGACGTGTGCCTTTCCAAATAATTTCCAATCAATTGAATTTACCACAGATGGACTCCAATCAAGTTGTAGAAACCTCTCAAGGAAGATCAATGGAGACAGGATGCACCTGAGCTCAATTTCGAGTCTCATAGCAAAGGGTCTGAATACTTGTGTAAATAAGGTATTTCTGTTTTGTATTTTTCATAAAATTGCAAACATTTCTAAAAACCTGTTTTCACTTTGTCATTAAGTGGTATTGTGTGTAGATTGATGAGGATTTTTTAATTTATATAATCCATGTTGGAGTAAGGTTGTAATGTAACAAAATGTGTAAAAATGAAGGCATCTGAATACTTTCTGAATGAACTGTGTTCGGGATAGCTAATGCCAAATTCAGAAAAATACTTTGTGGCTAGTATAATTACAGAGAAACAACAACAACAATTTTATTACATTTTTTATCTGAAGGGCTTGTGCCCCTGTGCCCCCTATGGGCTTGATGCATGTCTGCATTTCTTAATGACCAAGATGAAAACTAGGCCAAATCAGGAAGTTCAGCACCCCTTTAAGTGGTCCAGCATGCTCTTTGTTTGTTTTAGTGTATACATGTGATGCCCCTTAAATTGATTCAGTTGCACAGTGTGTTTTGGCCTGTCGCTCCTTGGGGACCTCCTTCATTTGTGTCCTTTTTTTATCAAGATGTTTGAATATTAACAAGGGCCATTTCTCCGGTCATAACGAGCAGCAATAATATATCCACACATCTGCACATTTCCATATTACTCTGTAATTCTGGTTTCATGCTGCTCTCCTCTCTTAATTTTACACGCGTGCCATGAGATCACTCATTAGCATATGCATTAAAGGTCCTCTGTGTGGAATGTCTCCCCTTTCTGTATTCAGATGTATGTTTACTGATCATTTGCATAGAGTGTAAACAACATTAGCGCGATGGTCTGTTGTTCTGGATTGGGTTGATAGTACATGTGGTGGATGACAGGCACTGAAGACTGAGATGTTTATCTCTCCCAGTGAGGTAGTGCCATGCTATTTTCACCACTGGTAACTTAACAGCTTGATGCTTGCACTCTGAGAGACAGAATGCCCTATCTTTGATGAGAACCAAATCCCTGACAGGTGCTTAAACAGTGCAGTTAATATGCACTGAATGCATCCCTGCAGCACCAAACCTAAATATTTATCTTAACCGATAAAGGGAATTACTTCTTGATTGCTTGGAGGAACACTGATGCATCTGGTAGATACTGTGCAGCTTTTGGAAAAAAGTAATCCGTTTGGGATTTTTATTTTTGGCCGAACCTTAGCTGGGAGCAATGAATAATCATCTACAGTGGTTCTTATCATGCTTGGCAACATTTGTTCTCCTACAAGCCCAAATGTGTCTTACAATACACAGACCTGTGAGGATTAGATATGCAACAGCTGCTTCTGCATGAACAGAACTCTCTAGCATGCCCACACAAATGTGGAGCTCATGTGTGAACGCAGACAGTGTAGAGTTGTATTTCTATGGTGCTGAAACGTTGACCTATTTACCTTACCTCCAAGGATTACAGTGTGCCAATGGCTTGTTTTGCCAGTGTCCCTCAGAAAAACCGACATTCACATTGAATCCCCACACTCGGCATTTGCTGAAAACACTGTACGTTTCTGTTTTACATTGAACAGTGACATTGGTCGGTATGATCAGCCTATAGCTGCTGACCTGGGTTCTCATACTCCAGACACGGGGCATCTCCTGGTAAAAAATGGTCCTCATTTCAGTAGACACAGGACTGTGTCCGCTCCTCTGGATCTTGGGCCCTATTTCATTTCATGGTGCATCGCCCCTGTGTGTGATTATGCCGCATTTTCAGGTGCAGAGGAGGGAAATGTTTTGTGAAACTGATGTCCCTGTCAGGGATGCGTGGCTCTCCCCTTCTCCGTTGTGGAGACAGTCACCCTACTGGTGAATTACCATTCCGATGTGAGGAGAGTAGCACCCTGCCCCGCCCCCACCCTTCAAACCCCCCTCCCCCACCTCGCCACTCCAGGCAGCGAATGAAAGAGCTGGCTGGATGTTACTAAGAAGCCACGCTCCTGGCGTCATTTACATTGGTTGAAAGGGAATCAGATGGTTTAGCACCTCGGCAGTGGTGGTTAATGGCAGCATCGGTAGCGTCATCCCACTCCCACACTGCTGAACGCAGATGTCATCTGATCGCGGGGAAATAGAGATCACCACATAGGAAGGTGTTGATTGCTGTCACACAAATTAAGAAAATGCTGATAGAAATGTCAAAACAGTCTTTTCTGTCTCAAATTGTTCCTGTAAGCCCAAAAAAAGAGCAAGCTTTCAAAAAATTATGACATCGTTTTTTGGAGCTATTTGTATGTGCACTATGTCATCACACACAGCCTTTTATCTGCAACAATTTGATGGAAACACATCTCTGGTGGGAAAATGCGCAAATTGTTTTTCAGCAGATTTTTGAACATACCCAAATTTGAAAATCTATCGCCAATTGGATGGAAACCTAGCTAGAGATGTCTGCAATTATTTACAACCTCTGTGTGGAAAGTCTCTTGGCACTATAAAGCACAGACAGGTGTGATAGAATACTGTGGTGTTATCATCATTAGCAGTTGGTTTTGGTACTACTGTGTACCAACACACATCAGAGAAAGTAGTATTAAGTCATCTACAGCAATGTCTAAGCTCTGTAAAGTGACCTACGCTCCATTGCAGAAGGAGGAGAGAAGAGAAAGAAGAGAGAGAGAGAGAGAGAGAGAGAGAGAGAGAGACAGAGAGAGCGAGCGAGAGAGAGAGAGACAGAGAGAGAGACTGACCCTGCATGCCTGTGTGAGGACTGTATGTCTTGGCAGGGCGTCGTGGAGCGTGGGGATTCATCTCTGGGTGTACAGGTCTAAAATAGACCATAGACCGCAGGTGGTGCTTAATACACTGGAATCCTTTATGGCATCAGGGACATCTGATTCTCCTTGATTACCTGATTCTCCCACTAACAGAGCCACTGAATTAAATGCTCCATCAATTGTTCATGTGTATATCACTTTGTTGCTGTGCAAGGCTTTCACTCAAAGTTTACAGCACATACTCCTGAGACTTTGCTGTCAAACTTTAATCTCTCTCTCTCTCTCTCTCTCTCTCTCTCTCTCCTTTCTTTTCACTCCCTCTTTCTCTCTGATGACAATAACAATTTGTCTGCTGTGTTAATGAATAGGGTCTTGGATTACGAATAGGGTCTTGGACCTACAAGGAGATTTCTACTAACTTGTTCCTGTCAGAGTCGTCCAATGTAAGGTCATCAAACAGATCAGGAGATCTGCTTAATCTGAGCGCCAGGTCGAACCGGATCCCCTTGGTGCAAAACAATGAGTGCCTAGATTCTCCAGTCCTAGCAACAGATAAACAATGCAAGGAAGCAAAAGGAGCTGAGAAGCTGTTCGGAGACCTCGGCTGTTTCTGTTGGAATAATGTGGAATCTAATGTCGTACGACAAGCCGGTTTTATCTGGCCTGCTTTAAAACAAGACGCTCGGAGCCATACAGAAGAAAAAATGCAAATCTGTGCTAATTGCTAAAGAGAAAAGGAGACGAGGGCCAGTTAATCAAGAAAGCTGCTTAAAGCAATGCCAAAATAACTCCACACCTCCTGACCTGAACAAACTGAGCACGCCACTGTGCATGTGGCTTTCCACAGAAACTCAGCTGGGCTTTAAGGATTGCTCTTAAGCCTGACATGTTTGGCAGCTATACAGCTTAAATGTGACAACACTCCTTTTAGAGATCTGCTTCCATTCATATACGGAGGGTGGTGCGGACGGACCAGTACATCACTGGGGCCGAGCTCCCAAACATCGAAGACATCTATGCCAGGCGGTGTCTGAGGAAGGCCCCAAAAATTGGTAAGTACTTTGGACCAACCACTCCGAGACAGCTTTTATCTCCAAGCAGTAAAGCCAGCTGAATAGCTAATCAATGGATACCCACCACGGACTACTGTACATATATATGCACTCACTCGATCTATACTGACTATCTGTACTGACTCTATCTGCACTGACTCTATGCACATTCATATGTCTCTATCCACGCACTCACACAGACTTACACTGTCAGTCTCACACACACACTTACACTGTCAGTCTCACACACACACACACACACACACACACACACACACACACACACACACACACACACACACACACACACACACACACACACACACACACATATTGATGCCACGCACACATACACACACAATCAGACGTAAACACTCTCTCCCCATTTACGATGCTGCTACTATTTATGATTATTTATGCTGCTGCCCAGTCACTTTTTATCACTTTTCATACCGGGCTCATCTTCCACTGTATCCCTGCACATTGATATGGTACTTGTACTGGTACTGGCCTTATATACTATATAGTTTACATTCTTAAGTGTTTTATTTCTCATGTGTTACAATATTTTATCTGACCTAGTGTTGTTTCTGTGCTTTATTTTTTAAGACACCATTTCTTTGCCGTACCTTTCATATTGAACTCTGCATTGCTTGTATGGATCCATTTTGCTGGATGGTTTACACTTGTTGTATTCTGTGCATGTGACATGTACACTTTGATTTTATATCCTTTTCTGTGTTCTGTGTTCTCTTTCATTTGGATCTGAAGGAGAAGGGAAGTCCCACAGGGAGACATTTCTGAGTTGTCTGAAGAACGCTGCACATCTCTGGTAAGTTAATTGGACATTTACCATCCCAGAGATCCCATATGACGTGTATAGCCATTGATTAGCAGCTGGCAGCACACACGCGATACCAGCACCCCAGGGTTTAGTCCACTTGTAGTGAAAAATATGGACTGTAGAAAGATAAAAATCCATGCAGATTGATAAATAAAATGAACAAGATATACATTTAGCTACGTCACAATCTACATCTGCTGCTTATAGAGACTATAGAGTAAAAATCCTTCTGGCTAAGTGTCTGTGCTCTTTGTGTTCAACAATGGGGGACGGTGACACACAGGAACACCTTTTCAAAAATGTCAGGCGACGGGTTTTCAGAAAATGCGCAAACTCCCTGTGCTTACCGGGGCTGAGAGACCGGGCAGGCACCGTGTTATGCTGTGGAGCGCACGGTGTCTCCAGTGCGGTGCACAGCCCGGTTCGGTATATTCCAGCTCCGCGTACGGCCGGGCTAGATTGAGCGTCGGCAAATGCCATGAAGCCGGCTCATCTGGTCCCCGACAGGCTTCCCACCTCGCCGCACTGGCACCAGCCTTGCGCTCGGTGTCAAGAGCTCCAGTGGCCTGCACGGTCCGGTCTATCCAGTACCCCCTCTCCCAATCAATAA
Organism: Oncorhynchus tshawytscha; assembly: GCF_018296145.1. NCBI lineage: Eukaryota > Metazoa > Chordata > Actinopteri > Salmoniformes > Salmonidae > Oncorhynchus > Oncorhynchus tshawytscha. Next base: position 43,379,794 of record NC_056439.1, on the reverse strand, counting down.
AGCTACCTTTGACAATGGTGCATATTGTCGCCGTGACATTTAGTCACCCTTCTGTTTCTCACCGAGCGACACGCTGAAGAGGAATACAACAAGGAGATTTAATATGTGATCGATAGGTACACTCGAATGATACATTTGCTCGCATAATGAATGCTGATGGGTGAAAACAAACACCTAGCTTCATGGGGAATTTGTATTCTGGACAGTGTTTCCCTAATAGCTGTATGGATGATGTTTCATTACTGTTTTCTGCTCCATTCTTTTCTCTATACAATCAAAAAAAGAATACACTGTACACATGATTGAATCAAGGATATAACATCACCCCCGACCCCTGTGTATTTAGGATGAGCAATATGTGTGCATGTATTGTTATGTATGTGTGGATGTTTTTATATGATTACATGTGTATACACTGTTTTTATATGATTACATGTGTATACACTGTTTTTATATGATTACATGTGTATACACTGTTTTTCACTCCTGACTCCTCCCGAGCTTCCCTCAGTCCCGAGCTGCCTCTCCCGAGCTGTCCTTCAGTCCCATCTGCTCCTCAGTCCAGTGGGGTTCTGGGTGAGGACTACTAGGCCATGGTGGCGGAGGGGTGGACTATCCAGGGACCTGAGACATTAAAGGAGTGGGGTCCACGCCCCGCGCCGGAGCCGCCACCTGGACAGACGCCCACCCGGACCCTCCCCTTTGAGGTCCTATTGTTCTTCACGCCCTGGTCAAAGTATATGATTACATGTGTATACACTGTTTTTATATGATTACATGCGTATACACTGTTTTTATATGATTACATGCGTATACACTGTTTTTATATAATTACACTGTTTTTCCAGGCAGCCTATATGTGGGATCTGTTCATGGTTTGGTTGACAATATTTGTTATGTATATGTAAGTGCTGTACTGCAAATGAGGTTGGTTTCAAGCACAGCCTGTCTGTGTGGACTACGGCTTGTCTGTTATATATTTTTTGTGTCTATATAGTCTGTCTTGACTTGTGTGTATGTAATATGAATGTGGCGTGTGTCTGCATTGAGTGCGTACACAATCTTTGTTGCGATCTGTGTTTGTTGTTTGTATCAATACACTGCTATTCTGCAGTCTGGTCCTTTCCCATTGTCAGTTGTAGTCAAGGCTTGTGTCTGGGCCAGCTTAGAGCAGCCCTTGTGACTGACATCTCTAAAGCCTGGTGTTTAGACATCTCTCCCTGTGTTTCTCTTTTGATCAGCGTCTGCCATTCTTACTGATTTTCCAAATCACTGGTGCTTGTCAAAGAATTAATTACCTGGATCGGTGCTCGACTGACTCCAAGCACCAGCTGCGGGTTCACCGGAGAGCACCTCGGCATTCTCCCAGCATTCCCGGCTAATCACCCACAATCCATTTCAAAGTCAACCTGATTGGCCCAGCTACTCTGAGAATAATGTGGAATTAGGCTGCATCCAGACAGTAACAGTTTTAGATTTGCATACTGGCAGTGTACAGCAGATTACCTTCACCGCTCGCCGCTCGGCATGGTGGGAGGTGAATATTAGCATCAGCGCCAGTGTTAATGACAGTTGCCTCGTACAGCTTATTAGATAAGTAATGATGTAAAGCATTCTGCTGAGCGCATATCCTCTCTGCGTTATTATTTAATCTGCTCCACAATGTGTTCATTACGGGCCAGAGATGGAAATCCAGAGGCATGGCTTCTCAAAAAGAGGAGAAATAGAGTGGTTTTAATGGGGAAAAGGTGTCCTTTACTGAACAGTGGACACCGGGGGCTCTCTCTGTGAAGAAGAAATCAAATGTCCTTGACGTTTACCTGTAACAAAGCTTCCGCCAAATCCTGACTCTGCCATAACCATGATGCAACAGGAAACAGGATTCGTCAGACCAGGCAATGTTTTTCCATTCCTCAGTTGTCCAGTGTTGGTGATCACATGCCCACTGGAGCTGCTTCTTCTTGTTTTTAGCTGATAGGAGTGGAACCCGGTGTGGTTGTCTGCTGCAATAGCCAATCTGTGACAAGGATGGATGAGTTGTGCGTTCCGAGATGCCATTCTGCACACCGCTGTTGTAATGCACCGTTATTTATCTGTTTGTGGCCTGTTTGTGGCTTGCACAATTCTTGCCATTCTCCTTCAACCTCTCTCATCAACGAGCTTACTTCTCTCAGGACCGCCTCTGACTGGATGTTTTTTTGTTTGTCGCACCATTCTTGGGAAACCATAGACACTGTCGTGTATGAAAAGCCCAGGAGGGCGGCCCATTCTGAGGTACTGGATCCGGCATGCCTGGCACCAACTATCATACCATGTTCAAAGTTGCTCGGGTCACTTGATTTTGCCCATCCCAGAGAGGAGAGCAGAGCAGACAGTCATAGAAACAGGCAGACAATACCAATCCCAAACACAGCCCAGTATAGGTAAATATAGACACATTCTGTCATAGAACACTGTCTACATCACAGATAGTGTAGGACAGCGCTGACGGACCATGGACACTTTACTGTTTATAACAGTAGACAATCTGTTTCATATATCTCTGCGAAGTCGAACCACAGCAGACTCACCTCAGCAGAGTTACCGTCTGGTCCGCCAAGACCTCTCACACATTTATGATCATACAGCTACTCACGCACGCATGCACGCTGGACACACACACACACACACACACACACACACACACACACACACACACACACACACACACACACACACACACACACACACACACACACACACACACACACACACACACACAGAGAAAGACAGTGTCCAACAGTGCAGCTCACAGTCAGACCACAGCTCATAGACAGCTTGTACCCTGTTGTCCCCGCAACCCTGACCCAGATAGCCCAGTTAGTATCAGACACCAACACTCCTGAGACATCATAAAACCACTCGAACAGAATGACAGGTTTCCTGCAGTATATCACTATGTTATACAGTACATGGCTCTACACAGTTCACTCACTGGGAGTCATTGCATTGTTTTCCCCCTTAGCCTTCAGCAAAATGTTAAATGGCAGTCGTTCTATTTTATCAAGTTGTCATTCAGGTGTTTTTTTTAAGGCTGTCCGACTTCACATGGGCAGTATTCCAAGAATAGAATGTGTGAGAACTTCATTGTATAATACCTCAGAGAGTTGAAGCACCGTTCTCTGGATGACAGCAAATTGGTTTCACATTTCAACAAGGACGGTTTTCTTGATAGATGATATATGAAATAAACATGTATTATTTACTATCCGTCAGAGTGGGGGCCTCCAAAAATTGCATGAGGTGAAATGGGGTTCACAGTGACATATATCAAAATAGTGTGATCGGTGACATCTTTCAAGTCATTGGATGAAAGACTTTATGATTTACATGTTATATTATCAGAATAAGTGGGGCCTTATCATTAGTTTCCTGATTCTTTACTGGTGTATTGATTTATACCATGACATTGTTGAATATTAGTTTCTGATAGGCTTGAAGGGCATTCTGGAGTGTCCATTATTTCCCATTAATGCACAGTATATCAGCATGGTAGAATTCAATGGCTATAGAAATCAAATCAAATCAAATCAAATTTTATTTGTCACATACACATGGTTAGCAGATTTTAATGCGAGTGTAGCGAAATGCTTGTGCTTCTAGTTCCGACAATGCAGTAATAACGAACAAGTAATCTAACTAACAATTCCAAAAAAACTACTGTCTTATACACAGTGTAAGGGGATAAAGAATATGTACATAAGGATATATGAATGAGTGATGGTACAGAGCAGCATAGGCAAGATACAGTAGATGATATCGAGTACAGTATATACATATGAGATAAGTATGTAAACCAAGTGGCATAGTTAAAGTGGCTAGTGATACATGTATTACATAAGGATGCAGTCGATGATATAGAGTACAGTATCAACGTATGCATATGAGATGAACAATGTAGGGTAAGTAACATTATGTAAGGTAGCATTGTTTAAAGTGGCTAGTGATATATTTACATCATTTCCCATCAATTCCCATGATTAACGTGGCTGGAGTAGAGTCAGTGTCATTGACAGTGTGTTGGCAGTAGCCACTCAATGTTAGTGGTGGCTGTTTAACAGTCTGATGGCCTTGAGATAGAAGCTGTTTTTCAGTCTCTCGGTCCCAGCTTTGATGCACCTGTACTGACCTCGCCTTCTGGATGACAGCGGGGTGAACAGGCAGTGGCTCGGGTGGTTGATGTCCTTGATGATCTTTATGGCCTTCCTGTAGCATCGGGTGGTGTAGGTGTCCTGGAGGGCAGGTAGTTTGCCCCCGGTGATGCGTTGTGCAGACCTCACTACCCTCTGGAGAGCCTTACGGTTGAGGGCGGTGCAGTTGCCATACCAGGCGGTGATACAGCCCGCCAGGATGCTCTCGATTGTGCATCTGTAGAAGTTTGTGAGTGCTTTTGGTGACAAGCCGAATTTCTTCAGCCTCCTGAGGTTGAAGAGGCGCTGCTGCGCCTTCCTCACGATGCTGTCTGTGTGAGTGGACCAATTCAGTTTGTCTGTGATGTGTATGCCGAGGAACTTAAAACTTGCTACCCTCTCCACTACTGTTCCATCGATGTGGATGGGGGTGTTCCCTCTGCTGTTTCCTGAAGTCCACAATCATCTCCTTAGTTTTGTTGACGTTGAGTGTGAGGTTATTTTCCTGACACCACACTCCGAGGGCCCTCACCTCCTCCCTGTAGGCCGTCTCGTTGTTGTTGGTAATCAAGCCTACCACTGTTGTGTCGTCCGCAAACTTGATGATTGAGTTGGAGGCGTGCATGTCCACGCAGTCGTGAGTGAACAGGGAGTACAGGAGAGGGCTCAGAACGCACCCTTGTGGGGCCCCAGTGTTGAGGATCAGCGGGGAGGAGATGTTGTTGCCTACCCTCACCACCTGGGGGCGGCCCGTCAGGAAGTCCAGTACCCAGTTGCACAGGGCGGGGTCGAGACCCAGGGTCTCGAGCTTGATGACGAGCTTGGAGGGTACTATGGTGTTGAATGCCGAGCTGTAGTCGATGAACAGCATTCTCACATAGGTATTCCTCTTGTCCAGATGGGTTAGGGCAGTGTGCAGTGTGGTTGAGATTGCATCGTCTGTGGACCTATTTGGGCGGTAAGCAAATTGGAGTGGGTCAAGGGTGTCAGGTAGGGTGGAGGTGATATGGTCCTTGACTAGTCTCTCAAAGCACTTCATGATGACGGATGTGAGTGCTACGGGGCGGTAGTCGTCGTATAGCTCAGTTACCTTAGCTTTCTTGGGAACAGGAACAATGGTGGCCCTCTTGAAGCATGTGGGAACAGCAGACTGGTATAGGGATTGATTGAATATGTCCGTAAACACACCGGCCAGCTGGTCTGCGCATGCTCTGAGGGCGCGGCTGGGGATGCCGTCTGGGCCTGCAGCCTTGCGAGGGTTAACACGTTTAAATGTCTTACTCACTTCGGCTGCAGTGAAGGAGAGACCGCATGTTTCCGTTGCAGGCCGTGTCAGTGGTACTGTATTGTCCTCAAAGCGGGCAAAAAGTTATTTAGTCTGCCTGGGAGCAAGACATCCTGGTCCGTGACTGGGCTGGGTTTCTTCCTGTAGTCCGTGATTGACTGTAGACCCTGCCACATGCCTCTTGTGTCTGAGCCGTTGAATTGAGATTCTACTTTGTCTCTGTACTGGCGCTTAGCTTGTTTGATAGCCTTGCGGAGGGAATAGCTGCACTGTTTGTATTCAGTCATGTTACCAGACACCTTGCCCTGATTAAAAGCAGTGGTTCGTGCCTTCAGTTTCACACGAATGCTGCCATCAATCCACGGTTTCTGGTTAGGGAATGTTTTAATCGTTGCTATGGGAACGACATCTTCAACGCACGTTCTAATGAACTCGCACACCGTATCAGCGTATTCGTCAATGTTGTTGTCTGACGCAATACGAAACATCTCCCAGTCCACGTGATGGAAGCAGTCTTGGAGTGTGGAGTCAGCTTGGTCGGACCAGCGTTGGACAGACCTCAGCGTGGGAGCTTCTTGTTTTAGTTTCTGTCTGTAGGCAGGGATCAACAAAATGGAGTCGTGGTCAGCTTTTCCGAAAGGGGGGCGGGGCAGGGCCTTATATGCGTCGCGGAAGTTAGAGTAACAATGATCCAGGGTCTTTCCACCCCTGGTTGCGCAATCGATATGCTGATAAAATTTAGGGAGTCTTGTTTTCAGATTAGCCTTGTTAAAATCCCCAGCTACAATGAATGCAGCCTCCGGATAAATTGTTTCCAGTTTGCAGAGAGTTAAATAAAGTTCGTTCAGAGCCATCGATGTGTCTGCTTGGGGGGGGATATATACGGCTGTGATTATAATCGAAGAGAATTCTCTTGGTAGAAAATGCGGTCTACATTTGATTGTGAGGAATTCTAAATCAGGTGAACAGAAGGATTTGAGTTCCTGTATGTTTCTTTCATCACACCATGTCACGTTGGCCATAAGGCATACGCCCCCGCCCGTCTTCTTACCAGAAAGATGTTTGTTTCTGTCGGCGCGATGCGTGGAGAAACCCGCTGGCTGCACCGCTTCGGATTGCGTCTCTCCAGTTAGCCATGTTTCCGTGAAGCAGAGAACGTTACAGTCTCTGATGTCCTTCTGGAATGCTACCCTTGCTCGGATTTCATCAACCTTGTTGTCAAGAGACTGGACATTGGCAAGAAGAATGCTAGGGAGTGGTGCACGATGTGCCCGTCTCCGGAGTCTGACCAGAAGACGTTCGTTTCCCTCTTTTTCTGAGTCGTTTTTTTTTTTTTGGTCGCTGCATGTGATCCACTCCGTTACACTGGTTGTAAGGCAGAACACAGGATCCGCATCGCGAAAAACATATTCTTGGTCGTACTGATGGTGAGTTGACGCTGATCTTATATTCAGTAGTTCTTCTCGGCTGTATGTAATGAAACCTAAGATGACCTGGGGTACTAGTGTAAGAAATAACACGTAAAAAAACAAAAAACTGCATAGTTTCCTAGGAACGCGAAGCGTTTACTGGAAGCGTTTACTGGTATAGTTTTTAAATTGAGAACATATAGCTCAACAATATGTTAAAACAATATGCACAATTTCAAAGGGTGAGTTGCAAATGCCCATAAGGCAAATGCCACTATACTGCAGACGGAGCGGGTCGAGAATTTCAAGTTCCTTGGTGTCCACATCACCAACAAACTATCATGTTCCAAACACACTAAGACATTCGTGAAGAGGGCACGACAAAACCTTTTCCTCCTCAAAAGGTTCTACAGCTGCACCATCGAGAGCATCCTGACCGGTTGCATCACCACCTGGCATGGTAACTGCTTGGCATCTGACCGTAAACTGCCACTGAGGGTAGTGTGAACGGCCCAGTACATCACTGGGGCCAAGCTTCCTGCCATCCAGGACCTGTATAATAGGCGGTGTCAGAGGAAAGCCCAGAAAATTGTCAGAGACTCCAGTCACCCAAGTTATAGACTGTTTTCTCTGCTACCGCACAGCAAGCGGTACCGGAGCGCCAAGTCTAGGACCAAAAGGCTCCTCAACAGCTTCTACCCCCAAGCCATTAGACTGCTGAACAATTCATAAAAATCACCACGGGCCAATTTACATTGACCCCCCCCACCCCCCTCGTACACTGCTGCTACTCGCTGTTTGTTTGTTACCTATGCATAGTCACTTCGCCCCCACCTACATGTACAGATTACCTCAACTAGCCTGTACCTCTGCACACTGACTCGGTACCGGTGCCCCCTGTATATAGCCTCGTTATTGTTATTCTTATTGTGTTACTTTTTAGTATTACTTTTTATTTTAGCCGACTTGGTAAATATTTTCTTCTTCTTGAACTGCACTGTTGCTTATTAAGGGCTTGTAAGTAAGCATTTCACAGAAAAGTCTACACTTGTTGTATTCTGCGTATGTGGCAAATAAAGTTTTTTTTAAGGTCCTTATCAGAGGTGGCCAATCTTGCTCTGCTCATCCCTGATCTACTGGGTGAACAGACTTCTACTTAAGCCCAGCAATGGCACACTTAATTATCAACTCATTAGGTTTGAAAAATTGAATTAGGTTTGTTATTGCTGGGCTGAAACAGAACACTGCACACCCAGCAGGGTTGGCCTGCTCCAGTTATAATAGGTTTATACATTGTGTGTGACTTTAAAACTGTATTTTTGCTTACAAAATATGCTAACATAGGTACAGATATAACCCATGGTATACAAGGATGTGCCCTTATTCTCTTATGACATTTATTGGGACCTCTTCTTCTGCAGGCAGTGTTTCACAGCTCTCTGTATCTGAGGACAGAAAACATCACAAAGAAACAGGCTTCATTATACTCAAATTAGACAAATTAGACAGCACTGAATATTATGCTGCTATACCTCTCCGTCCTCAGTTTTTCTCGCTAGGGACTGGAACTGGAGAATCTTTACACAATGTCCTCCCACAAATGTACCTGCCTTATCCAGAGTAGCCTACTCTCCGTTATCTGACAGCTGGAACTGCTAGCTGATCATTTCACCCTCTACCATGGCTGTTAGCTAGCTACAGTACCCAGCTACAAATGTATTTTGAGTTGCAACAGTACATGCATCAAGATAGCTAGCTAACTAGCTAATAAGAACTTAACAACCTGGATATTTAATTCACTTAGCTCTACAGTATGTTACGTTAGCTAGCTAAATAATATGACTTTAGCATCTCATTTGAGTTAGCCTGAACACTAAGTTCCTGTAGGAAGATAGCTATTTAGCTAATAATAATAAAAATATACATATAATTTTCAAAATATATTTACTTACTTGAATAGGTTATCCCACTGCCTCTGTTTTATGGGTCCTTAGAAAAACAAAAAAATGGGCAATCTTCCCAGTGGTAGCAAAACACAGCCAGCCATGTGGACGATTGGAGGACTTCCACCATGACTCTGGTCTTCCAACATGGTGCCTGGTGTGGTTGCTAGGTTATTTGTGATGCAACTGCAGGCCCTCTATAGTTCATTCTTACATGCTCTGTTTGCAAAAGTCAAATTAAAAACATTATTGGCATTGTTGAATTTGATTTTCATAATAACAAGCTTGGACTGATGGTTTGGTTAGGTAAACTAGCAAGTTTGTTTGTTTGGTTAAAAAGGCAACTACTGAAGCTATCTAATAACTTGCTAGCTACTTCAGTGGATGTTGAACACATTTCTACCTGCAAATGAACACATTTATAGGGACAAATTTGTTATAAAAGGGATGATCAGCTCAGCATGCCAGTAGCATACCACCCTGCATCCCACTGCTAGCTTTCCTCTGAAACTAAGCAGGGTTGGTACTGGCCAGTCCTTGGATGGGAGACCAGATGCTGCTGGAGGACCAGTAGGAGGCACTCTTTTCTCTGGTCTAATTGGGGACATTTCCCTGTGTATGCTGATGTATTTTGGATGGGATGTTAAATGGGTGTCCTGACCCTCTGTGGTCATTAAAGATCCCTTGGCACTTATCGTAAGAGTAGGGGTGTTAGCCCCGGTGTCCTGGCTAAATTTCCAGTCTGGCCCTCATACCATCATCGGCACCTAATTATCCCCAGCTTCCAATTGGTTCATTCCTCTCCCCTGTAACTACTCCCCAGGTCATTGCTGTAAATGAGAATGTGTTTTCACTCAATTTACCTGGTTAATTAAAAAACTCAGAGGTCTATGCGTTATCTGGAAGATAATACAACTCTGTGGAAGGTTAGTCCCACTCCACTAACGCGTTGTGGAATAATAATCAATAAATTTAGCTCTTTATTTAACCATATAAAACCTGTTCATCGAAAATTGTGAATAACTCCCACAGGTTAATGAGAAAGGTGTGCCTGAAAGGATGCACATAACTCTGCACTGTTGTATTAGAGAGAGTCTCAGTCTTAAATCATTTTCTACACACAGTCTGTGCCTGTATTTAGTTAGCATGCTAGTGAGGGCCGAGAATCCACTACCACATACAATAGGTACGTGGTTGCAAAGGGCATCATTGTCTTAACAGTGCGATTTGCCAAGGCAGGATACTCTGAGTGCAGCCCAATCAAAAAATCTGGCAGTGGCTTCTGATTAAATAAAATTTTCACAGAACCACTTGTGGCAATTTCAATGAGGCTTTCTTGTTCAGATATTGGTATGTGGACTGGAGGCAGGGCATGAAAGAGATAACGAATACAGTTGTTTGTATCATCCGATTTGGGAAAGTACCTGCGTAATTGTATACCCAACTCACTCAGGTGCTTCGCTTTATCACATTTGACATTGTCCATAACCTTGAGTTCATTTGCACACAAAAAATCATACAATGTTGGAAAGACCTCTGTCCTTAATGCAGACAGAGAAGAGCTCCAGCTTCTTAATCATAGCCTCAATTTTGTCCCGCACATTGAATATAGTTTCGGAGAGTCCCTGTATTCCTAGATTCAGATCATTCAGGCGAGAAAAAATATCACCCAGATAGGCCAGTCTTGCGAGAAACTCCCAGTTTGGGAATACCTGATCTATGTTATTTAGTAAGCCATCTGAGATATAGCATGCAACATATTAAATCATTTTTATTTTGTCCCAAGTCGATGTCGATGAAAAGTCGATGAAATTTACATTTTGACAACTTCTGACCTAGAGCTTTTGAGTACTTAAAATCCTATAGTGCAGTATGTTCTGGGTAGCATTCTGCACTTGTACTTCTGTTTCCTGGAATCTCATTTAAATTACACCACAACATGGAATGGGCTCATTCTGCCCATCAAATCACTTTGGAAGCTAATTTTGGGGTTAAAATCAATAGGATCCTAAGGCAAATTTTGCTCTCCAATACCATTTTACAGATGTATTTAAAAATGGAGACTCCTACTGACTCGACAGATCTGCTTCCAGGGCATATGCTAGAGCCAGAATAGTATTTGGCCATTATTATTGACCTGTGACCACCACTGCACTCAAAATTCATTTTCTTAAATGTGGACACTGGAGAGTCTTTGTAATGAATCCAAATTCACAGATGAAAACTAATAGAAATCATTCATGATGTCTTCTGGCCAACTGTTGATTCCGGACACTTCTCAGTGGCAATACTTCAGTTCAGTTTTAAAAGACGATTGGATTATTTTTCTCAAAATGGAGTTGTTTTACCTGAAGGCTAAGGGGAGTTTTAGTATGTCATGTTAAATTTGGAATGTTTCACTTAATAAAATCAATAAAATCAAATCAAATTGTATTGGTCACATACACATGGTTAGCAGATGTTAATGCAAGTGTAGCAAATTACTTGCGCTTCTATGTCCTTCTATGCAGTAATAGCTAACAGTAATCTAACAAATTCACAACAACTACCTTATACACACACACAAATACACAGAAATGTAAAGGGATGAATAGAATATGTACAAATAAATATATGGATGAGCGATGGCAAGATGCAGTAGATGGTATAGAACAGTATATACATATGAGATGAGTAATGTAGAATAAACATTATTAAAGTGGCGTTATTTAAAGTGACTACTGATACCTTTATTAAGTCAATTTATTTAAGTGGCCAGAGATTTGAGTCTGTATGTTGGCAGCATCCTCTCTATGTTAGTGATGGCTGTTTAACAGTCTGATGGCCTTGAGATAGAAGCTGTTTTTCAGTCTCTCGGCCCCAGCTTTGATGCACCTGTACTGACATCGCCTTCTGGATGATAGCGGGGTGAACAGGCAGTGGCTCGGGTGGTTGTTGTCCTTCATGATCTTTTTGGCCTTCCTGTGACATCGGGTGCTGTAGGTGTCATGGAGGGCAGGTAGTTTGCCCCAGGTGTTGCGTTGTGCAGACCGCACTACCCTCTTGAGAGCCTTGAGGTTGCCTGAGTATTTTAGATGACAACCCAAATTTCTTCAGCCTCCTGAGGTTGAAGAGGCCCTGTTGCGCCGTCTTCACCACGCTGTCTGTGTGGGTGGACCATTTCAGTTTGTCCGTGATGTGTATGCCGAGGAACTTAAAACTTTCCACCTTCTCCACTACTGTCTCGTCAATGGGGGGTGTTCCCTCTGCTGTTTCCTGTCGTCCACGATCATCTCCGTTGACTTTGAGTGAGTGGTTATTTTCCTGACACCACACTCTGAGGGCCCTCACCTCCTCCCTGTAGGCAATCTCATCACTGTTGATAATCAGGCCTACCACTGTAATGTCATCTGCAAACTTGATGATTGAGTTGTAAGCGTGTATGGCCACGCAGTCATTGGTGGACAGGGAGTACAGGAGAGGGCTGAGAACACACCCTTGTGGGGCCCCAGTGTTGAGGATCAGCGGGGTGGAGATGTTGTTTCCTACCATCACCACCCGGGGGCGCCTTGTCAGAAAGTCCAGGACCCAGTTGCACAGGGCGGGGTCGAGACCCTAGGTCTCGAGCTTAATTGTGAGTATGGAGGATACTATGGTGTTAAATACTGAGCTGTAGACAATGAACAGCATTCTTACATTTTTAGTTACCTTTATTTAACTAGGCAAGTCAGTTAAGAATAAATTCTTATTTTCAATGACGGCCTAGGAACAGTGGGTTTACTGCCTTGTTCAGGGGCAGAACGACAGATTTTTACCTTGTCATCTCGGGGATTCGATCTGCAAACCTTTCAGTTATTAGTCCAATGCTCTAACCACTAGGCTAACTGCCGCCCCACATAGGTTTTCCTCTTGACCAGATGGGGCAGTGTGCAGTGTGATGGTGATTGCATCGTCAGTGGACCTATTGGGGTCGTAAGCAAATTGGAGTGGGTCTAGGGTATCAGGTAGGGTGGAGGTGATATGATCCTTGACTAGTCTCTCAAGTCTCTAGTCTCTTAAGCTGTAACAACAGAGCTACTATCTTCCACTTTGGGGAAGTAAATATCATATTGTGGACAGTTTCATTCACAGTCACATGAATCTAAAGCACAGACATACAATGAGTCTACAAAACATGCTCTTTCCTTAACATAGACTGACCAGCTAAAGGCAGGTGAAATCTTTGATCCCTTATTGATGTCACTTGTTAAATCCACATCAATCAGTGTAAATGAAGCGGGAAAACAGGTTAAAGAAGGATTTTTAAGCCTTGAGACAATTGAGACAATGATTGTGTATGTGCCATTCTGAAGGTGAATGGGCAAGTTAAAGTATTTAAGTGCCTTTGAAGGGGGTATGGTAGTAGGTGCCAGGCACACCGGTTTGAGTGTGTCAAGAACTGCAATGCTGCTGGCTTTTTGCCACACTCAATAGTTTTCCATGTTTATCAAGAATGGTCCACCACCCAATGGACATCCAGCCAATTTGACACAACTGTGGGAAGCATTGGAGTCTGCATCCCTGTGGAGTGCTTTTGACACCTTGTCCATACCCCGATGAATTGAGGCTGTTCTGAGGTCAAAAGGGGGTTCAACGCAATATTTGGAAGGTGTTCCTAATGTTTTGTACACTCAGTGTATGATGCTTATGATACTACCTCAGAAACCTATATCATGGACCATGGTTCATCCAGCAGAATACATAATCTCTACCTTGCATTGAAGTGACAAATTGCCTCTGAATCATAATTCACCCAACTCAAACTCCTTGGCACTGTCTTCCTCTCTTCTGTCTATTTACAATTAATGATTGATTCAACTCCCCAAAAGTCAATTTTCTGTTTTGTGTGAGGATGGGCATACCAAGGTTATTGTAGTAAACTAAAACTGAAAAGCTAAATAAATAAAATAATTAACATGTAGTTAATAATTAACAAAATATTTGACTCCAAAACAAACTAAAATAATCTAAAAGCATTCATGAATTATGTTTAGTTTTTAATGGGGTTTCAATGGGGTTTTCAAGCTACTTCATCTGGCGGGTAAACGCAGCCAGGAGATGGCAACGTTTCAAATAGGCCTAGTTTACTAGCTAACAGGGGAAATATCATCTAGGTAGCTAACTTGATTCTTCTTACACGTACTACTAAAGTTAAAACTGTGGCAGTGGATCCGACTTTTGTGGAGCCCTATTCCCGACAGCTACAAGTCCCGAAGCTTCTGTGCATGTGCAGGATTCTCTACGTTACACACAGTCTCTGGTCTACTCGAAGAGAACAGGCTAATCAGGCGAATGGTGCTCGTTTAATAAAGTTAGATCAAAGCTGAATCAGTGTCTGTAAGATTACGTAATGGTAGTATTCTACATAACAGAACCAAATATAATAGCATAGTATAACGTTATGTTAAGGGAATTTTTATCAATAATGACTAATTATGTATACATTTCAATCAGGACTGAAAAATCAGAATACTATTATGTTACTGTATATGTACTAATCAGAATACTAGTATGTTACTGTGTATGTACTAATCAGAATACTATTATGCTACTGTATATGTATGAATTTTCTTTTTAATCCTAGTACTGAATATAATGTGTGTAAATATAATCAAGAATTAGAACAATGACTGTCTGTTCCTTGGTAGAAATTAATGAACTATATCGCCAGACTGGCTAGAATGCTTATCTACACAGGCTGACCTTGGCTCAAGGCGAGAAGGGAAGGCTTGAGAACTATAGAGCCTTTCTACCAGTGTCAAGAAGAGATGGAACATTTAGAAAACGCTGACGTAATTTTCAGTTTATAACCTGTGATAAAATGTGTAAGGAGCAGTACTCTCGTGAATAAAATCTGCTGTTTGACTTTAAGACCGGGCTCTGTCCATTTTTATAAAATAAGGGTCATACAAATCCTTATGAATTGACAGAGTGTTTAATTTTAATTGGGTATTAAAACAGAGGAATTTAATTCCTGCAACACGTTACTATAAGACAAAAAAATGCCACCTAATTTATTTTTAGATTCTAGGATGATATATATAAAAACAAAATTGAAATATTTTCATACAATTTAAACTAAATAAAAACTAGCGAATCAACTTTGAAAACGAACTGAAACTAAACAACATTTCTGATCAAAATTGAAAAACTAATAAAAATAAAAACTAATATAAAAACACAAAAGTATAATAACCTTGGGGCACACAAACAGCTGTACCGTCACACACTGCAGCATGCACACCAGAGCTTATCTCCTCCTCTTCCTTCTAATGGAAACACTCTTTATTATTTCCATCCTTCTTCTTCTTCCTACTGCTGTGTGCTTTGGGATTAAGGAGGCTCTCTGATGCTGGCTGCAGGCGGCAGGGGCTCCAATAATAACCTCCTTCCCTCCCTCGTTTCCTCATCCTCACCCCTTCCCCCAGCCAGTCCTGGGAGTATTACATCATTCTGATGTAATGTCTAACCAATCACATGGCGACTGGTAATGTCTAACCAATCACATGAATGCTGCGCTAAACCTTCCAGGATTATGGAAGCCAGTAGCTCAGACTGGGCAATGGGAGTTCATGTAGAAGGAGAGGGAGTATAGAGAGAGTAGAGAGAGAATAGGGAGGGAGGGAGAAAGTGGGGGAGATAAAGAAAGAGAGAGAGAGAGAGAGAGAGAGAGGGAGAGGGAAGAGAGAGAGAGAGAGAGAGAGAGAGAGAGAGAGAGAGAGAGAGAGAGAGAGAGAGAGAGAGAGAGAGAGAGGGAGAGGGAAGAGAGAGAGAGAGAGAGAGAGAGCACTAGGTGAAAAGTGGATATCTTCACATGGCATGTTTTTGATATTCTAGAGAATACAGAACATTTCCAATGCATATTTGGAGTTTTGTGGATTTGCACCATATCCTGACAAATTCTGAATTCAGATGTGTCTTTTACACATATATGATTTTGGGATTACTCCGAATACCACGCATGGACATTTCCTATGGCCGGATATGGACTCATTCAATATCCTGAGATATGTGACATCATATTTTCACTCTTCATGTTGACAAATACTAACTGTATACATCACATATCTATATTGATTCCAGATATGCTTCTTTTGGCTGAGGTCCATATCTGGAGCTTGATTTGCTTTTCATTTTTGGATTACCTCCACATATCATACATGGTATGGCTGGATATTTCCTCATTAGATATCCTTAGACATGCCTATTTGGACATCTTCCAGTATTTTCTCTATGTGATAACAAATACTGACAGTAGGCCCACACGCCTCCTCTCCCCCCCTTTGAAGATTACTGAGAGCAAATAAACTCTCTCTGATTAAGGCTGGTAGTCAACATACTGTTACTGTTGCATGCCTTGGAATCAAGTTGAATTGATGGCTTGTCATTTCCTATATTCCTCATCCAAGTGAGTGTCCGTTTCAGTCTTGTGACTTCAGATCTAGAACATGCCAGTTCATGTTCTTATTTTTTAATTTACAAGGTCTAAATTGTTGACATTTGATGTTTGAGGTTAAAGGATCCACTATCTAATATGAACCAAGCCCTCAACTTTATTTGCTTTCTAATAGTTTTTTTTTTTAATGATGTCTGGGTTAAAAGCTTCCCTTGTGACTGTGAGCTGTCCAACCATGACTTATCATTAGTGGTGCTCTTTGCCACTTCAGTGCACATGGGAGATTGAGTCTGTCTGTCTTAGAGATTGGCACTGCTCAGTATCACCCCTCTCCCTTAAACACAAACACACACATTTCACCCCGCAGGTACAGACTGCCCTGTCAGAGCCAACTCTTTAGAGTCTGCAGTGGTCTCAGTATGACAAGGGGTGTGAGCATGCTGTGTGTCTGCCGCAGCAGTCTCAATACGCCGGAGGACTTGTGTCTGCCTGGTAAATGCATGTGAATGCACTGGGAAAGCTATAGGGGAATTACCTAGAACTAGCTGAGAATATTCATATCTGCTAGGAGTCTTGCTCTGGAAATAATGTAGCACTGGTGGGACCAATAGATCTAAGAAGAGATTACCGCATGTTGCAACATTCCATTACTAATTCAATTTGTCCCAATGTTTTGTGTCCTACAGTATGCTACCCATGTACATGTAATTGGTGCAAAGGGTTGTGCATGATGCAACTAAAAAATGCAGCTGTTTCAAATGTGTCACACAAAGCAGCCAACCATGTTCAAACCAAAACAGATACCAATAGAAGTTTTGGTTGAAAGTATTGAATGCACAGAACATATAGGCTAGAGAAATTCTCCTGGAGGGCAATGAGCTATTCTTATAAAAAAAAGGTTCCAAAAGGGTTCTGCTGCTTTCCCCATAGGAGGACCATATGGCTGTAGAACCCTGTGTGGAACGGGTTCTTCATGGAACACAAAAGGGTTCTACTTGGAATCAAAAGGGGTTATTCAAAGGGTTATCCTATGGCGATAGCCAAATAAACCTTTTAGGTTCTAGATAGCACCTTTCTTTTTGCTAAGCGTGTACAAATCACAAGTTCACAGGTTTTTCTTTTTTTGGACTATTTTCTACATTTTAGAATTCTTAGTGAAGAGATCAAAACTATGAAATAACACATATGGAATGATGTAGTAACCAAAACAATGTGTTAAACAAATCAAAATATATTTAACATTTAAGATTCCTCAAAGTAGCCACCCTTTGCCTTGATGACAGCTTTGCACACTCTTGGCATTCTCTCGACCAGCTCCAACATATGCGGAGCACTTGTTGGCTGCTTTTCCTTCACTCTGTGGTCCAACTCATCCCAAACCATGTCAATTGGTTTGAGATCGGGTGATTGTGGAGGCCAGGTCATCTGATGCAGCACTTCATCACTCTCCTTATTAGTCAAATAGCCCTTACACAGCCTGGAGGTGTGTTGGGTCATTGTCCTGATGAAATACAAATGATAGTCCCACTAAGCGCAAACCAGATGGGATGGCGTATCGCTGCAGAATGCTGTAGTAGCCATGCTGGTTAAGTGTGCCTTGAATTCTAAATAAATCACTGACAGTGTCACCAGGAAAGCACCCCCACAGCATCACACCTCCTCCTCCATGCTTCAAGGTGGGAACCACACATGTGGAGATCATCCGTTCACGTAGACCAATAACAAAGAGAGTTTCAAACCTTTCTGCCAATAAAGCTAGTTTTCAGGTTACACATCCCTCCCATTAGGCTCCTCCAATTAGGCCCCTCACTCAGACCACTCCCAGACAGTCCTAGCAAAATTCTTGCTTGAGAAATTGATCTTTACTATGAAGCAATTTTAAATCCTTGTTTGACCATTTTAATTGGAAACAGTCACAGTAAGGTACTTAATTGTTAAGCAGAAATTATTTGATGTTGAGATAAAAATGGCTGCATTGGACCTTTAATGATGTTTCAAAGATGAACAGCTCATTTCAACATCGTCCTCTATAGGACTTAGTGCCAAAGTCAACTGTATTTAAGAGCAGTCTGCTCATGAAACTGGATAATGATCGTATTAACCTTGTCTTGTGGAAAATCTAAATACTGTAACACAACAGGGTAAATACAAAACGCGCCCTTATTGTATACCAAAAACGCTATTGCTTTTATCAAAGGCATCGCCACCCGATTCAATTACGAATCTCTAAGATCACATAGACAGCGATTTCATCGGCTGCGTAATGATGCCGATTGAATGGCAGTCGTGTTTTTGAAGGACAAACACATGTTCTCGCTCCCCTTTGCTTTTGCAGTGATTAAATGTGACAGGATGAGCTCAGGCCCGCTACCCAGAATGCCATGCTTCTCATCTTGGTGATAACGCCATGAGGCGGGAAACACGCGGCTCAACATCATCAACCGCACACGCCACCCAATCCTCATCTCCTCTCACCCTCTCTTTCCACCTCTTTCCACCCAAATCAATTCACCACAATGACTCGCTACGACAGCCCACCCACTAATTCCCTATGAAAATATACATCTGATCAGTAGGACACTAATCCTCTAGAGGGGGCTTCTGCTTGGAGACTAAGCTTAAGGCCTGACCCGGAATTAATGGGATCTCAATCAGCTAATCAATTGGTGACACTGTGGGGTGAAGGCATAAGCTTATGTCTACAGTAGTGGTTGTGATGTTAGGGATGAGTTAGACGCAGGGCTGATTGGTTTCCTTACACTAAGAATTACATTAGGTCAGTGTTGTTTCTTCCCAAAGCCATCACTGATCACTTTACAGCAGGTCATCACACAAAGGAAATGATGCATCCTCATTAGGATAAACCTCATTTGACTAACAGACTATCATGGGTCCAAGATTTCAGGTAAAATAATCCAAATGTGTTCTCGTGTTGTTCAAATTCAAATTAAATCACAATAAATCATGATTTTTTTCTACTTTATTTCTTTACATTAACCTCATAACGCTTATCTTTTTTGACTTTATATATATTTTTATTGATTTATAAGACATGTTTTCAATGGGAAATGTGAGTTTGTGCATTAGATTGAACAGAGTGATAGTATGTCATACAATAGCAGGTCTAATTCAATTAAACTGTTGCTTTGTCAACATGTCAAATCAAGCTGCTTTTATTCGGTCTGTTTCAGTAAATCTTGTTACAGTTTTCCGCTATTGTTTCACTCCTGTATGTTCAAGTCATTTTGCTAACATTTTGCCAGGACGATAAGGACTATAAATAAATGAATGGAGGCAAATAACAGAAAACTATATTATTGTCAGGCAAAGTTAAAACCTGAGATAATCCATTTTTTTCTTGACAAAGACCATTTAAACTTCACTGAATAGTAACAAAGGGGCTGAATTATTATCACAACACTTCATTGTGCTTGCTGTATTTTTTATCTGAACAAGGGAAGAGGTATTCCATTGCTGTGATAAGGAACAATACAGAAGGTATAGCAGTCTATGCTCAAGCCTGAATCACAATAAAGCCTTCGTTGCGGCCATATTCTTTGTTGCATACATAAATTACTCTTAATACGACTCTCAATTATTGTATACCAGATAGCAAAGAAAAGCAGTGATGACTCTTTTAAGTGGATTCTTGAAAGAACTTTAGTATTTTGTAGTGATATATTCATCTAAACCAATCATGTATTTCGTGGGGCTTGTTGATATTAGATATTGGTGCCAAAATAAACCTTCTCCATCAGAGTCAATATGCAGACTCTCTGTTGACAGAATAAACGGTATATGAATATATTAAAATGAGGCACTTTCAACAATACTGAGGTCCTGGCTGGGTCTGTCTGTTGAGAGACGCTGCATACATTTCTTTCACAAATAATCTAATCTTTTTAATTTGAGAGATAAGGTGGCAGAATTGGGTGTAATTATGTGAAGCTGGGTCTGTGAGGAATTCATAAAAAATGGGGCTAAATCTATCTGCTGATTGTGTTCTGGGGGAGGGAGGGAGGGAGGCAGGCAGGCTGGGAGGCAGGCAGGGAGGGAGGGAGGGAGGGAGGTGGCGGTGGCAGCAGAGAGTATGAGAGGAAGAAATCTAAAATCATTAAATCACTGTGCCATTATCTCCACTCCTCTGTCACTCAGGGAAAAATAAAGAGGTGCTAATGAATGTTAATGTCTTCCTTATTTGGAGATCTACATGAATCTTTCCCTGTCCATTGCATAGGAGCACAATCTCTGTCTCTCTCTCTCTGTCTCTCTCTTTCTTTCTCCCTCTCTTTCTCTCCTTCTCCCTCTCCATTTTTCTCTCTCCTTCCCTCTGTCTCTCCTTCGCTGTCAGAGGTACGAAAGCTCCACTTGGTGTGTCAGAGAGGATATACTTCTAATGAGTGAACGTTACCCACCCCTCCACTCCCACCCTCCAAATAACCAATATTTCAATCTGTTTTGCAATCCACATTTTGGATATTCAACAGTGAACCAGGGGAAAAAGACAGAAAGAAAGTGAGAGAGAGAGATAGAAGAGATAGAGAGAGAGAAGGAGAGAGAGATTGACTCAAATAGCAAGAATGTGGTGGTTCCTCAGCCTGTACCATTTGGCAGGGGTTCAAATGAGAAAGCCAAATGCAAACCTAGGATAATTCTCGGGAGGCGGAGTGGAATTAGAAGTGTGTCAGGTACCAGGCCAGAGATTTCTCAGAGCTGAGCCCCAAAGAGACCTGGAGAGAAAGCAAACCTGACACCTCTGACAACCAATGAGTGAGGAAACATTGAAGAGAACACACATTGCAGAACCAGGGCGTAGTCACACTGTACCTCAGATATGAAACCTATGACGTCAACTCTTTCACAAAATCGGAACAGTTTTACAACAGGTCCATTCATATACATGACAGGTCTAATGTTTGGAGACACCTACTTATTCAAGGGTTTTTCTTTATTTTGACTCGGTCTTTTAACAAATTGGGCTATCTTCTGTATACCACCACTACCTTGTAACAACATAACTGATTAGCACCAAATGCATTAAGAAGGAAGGAAATTCCACAAATGTACTTTTAACAAGGCACACCTGTTAATTGAAATGCATTCCAGTTGACTACCTCATGAAACTGATTGAGGGAATGCCAAGAGTGTGCAAAGCTGTCATCAAGGCAAAGAGTGGCTACTTTGAAGTATCAAATGTCAAATATAATTTGATTTGTTTAACACTTTTTTGGTTACTACATGATTCCATGTGTATTTTTTCATAGTTTTGATGTCTTTACTATTATTCTACAATGTAGAAAATAGTCAAAATAAAGAAAAAAGGTAGAATTAGTAGGTGTGTCCAAACTTTTGACTGGTACTGTATATAAAACATAGCAAAATCATGTTTTTGACAGTACTGGGCCTTTAAGGCTGTGGAAGTTAACCCTTGAACATTTGGCACCAGACCTGACTTTTTTTCAGTTTCAGCAGTTTCTTGGATTGGTATGTTTAAAAACTGCAATTTTTACACAGTTGAAAATGTACCTGAAGATCCTTTATAATTGACAATTGATGGGTTGTCAATCAGACCCAGATCATTGTCCCCTACCTCCAGAGGTTTAAGCAGTGTACGGTTCTATACTGAGCTGTGCTGGGTACTGTCTCTATGAACACCCTCATATCTAGAGCTGTAGCCCAGTAGATCTCACTGAAGACTATAAGCATGTGTTGAGCTTGGGTTTGTTGTCTATGAAGACTGTCATGCTGTGCCATGTTTGGTCTGTGAAAGCTCCTGCAGTTTCTATCCAGTATGTGGTGACTGTGGAACAGTATGTTACAGCCTAGACTGTCTAGCTGACTAAACCAAACGACTCTACACAGGTCCTAGTTTATTTTGCTGACTAAACCGAACTACTCTACACAGGTCCTAGTTTATTTTGCTGACTAAACCGAACTACTCTACACAGGTCCTAGTTTATTTTGCTGACTAAACCGAACTACTCTACACAGGTCCTAGTTTATTTTGCTGACTAAACCGAACTACTCTACACAGGTCCTAGTTTATTTTGCTGACTAAACCGAACTACTCTACACAGGTCCTAGTTTATTTTGCTGACTAAACCGAACTACTCTACACAGGTCCTAGTTTATTTTGCTGACTAAACCGAACTACTCTACACAGGTCCTAGTTTATTTTGCTGACTAAACCGAACTACTCTACACACGTCCTAGTTTATTTTGCTGACTAAACCGAACTACTCCACACGGCCTCCACACGGCCTAGTTTCTCTCCTTCAGCATTACAATACGCTAGGAATCTAGTGTTTCCATCGAGATTGATTCCATGATCAAGAGGTTTCAGGCCTCTCTATCTAGCCGCCAGATAAGCAAACATGATCAGTCACCAAATTTCAGAGCAAGATCCCTCAAAGGGAAAACATATTGCTGATTTTCAGAAAAAAATGTGTCGTGCAAAAAACAAAACAATGTGTTAGGGGGATGTCCTTGACATTAAATGAATCCCCTTGACCAAGATGTAGACTTGGTAGAGTATTTGTTGTCATTGCCGATTAAATTGTATACATTAAGAATTTCAAAGGTACAATCAGTGTTTAATGAATTTACTGCCTATAAATAGACGTCTACACGCAGCCTTAAGATAAGGTAGTGGGAATGAGGAAATGAGCAGCTTTCTAAATGTGAGAAGATGTGTCTTACCCTTCCAATTATGACCTACATTACCATATGACTATTCAATATGGGGGGTGAAGTCCTTTCTTGGATCTTTGGTTGTGGATCACTACGTTTTGAAATAAAGCCTGAAAGATTCAGAACAATAATGTGTCCCTTTCCACAAAGAAGCTCATCCTGTATAAATTATGGAAATGGTGGTAAATAGGAAAAAGTATTTTAATCAACTGTTTTTTTTTTCAGTTAATGAAATGTCTCCCTCTTATCTGGATCCCTATACTGCGTATGTTAACTATTTATAGTTACAATTCTGCCCTTTTCTCTTTCTGTGTTATCTGAAATTGTGCTGTAAATTTGGCCCCGGTGAATGATTATGCTTATCGACCTGCCCGTGAAGCTCATATTCAAATTGTGTTGCATGATTAGTCCTATTTTATCTACATAATTGGATTGAGTTTGCCTCTAAGTCTATGTGAATGTGAGATGTTGATTTAGAGCCACAGACAAATATATACCGGAGAAGATGGCCAACATAATTGTATTTCAGATTAATTCCATTTGGATACAATCAATAGTTTTACCCTTGAATTTTTGTAGTCTAATCAAGTTATACTTGCCTATGAGATTATTGAAAAGAAAACATCCCCAGGCCTGGCGTCAAAATGAGACAACATAGAATTTACTGCGGGAAGGATTAGTGTCTGGAGACCGTGGGAGATTTACACAGGCAGAATGTGAACACTGCAATACAATACCTTACAATCGTTTCCGGCATGGCGTAATTCATGCAAACATCCCCAGGCTATTTGTACTCCGCCACTAGAATCTAATTGTGTCCAATACATAATCCAACTAAAAGTAACGGTGACAGAGGTTCAAGCTCTGTTAACATGAATATTTAAAAGACGTTGTATTGCTAGACAAGTGTGACTGTTTGCATGTGTAAAAGAGTCCCTTTTAGGGAGGGAGAAGGAATTAATGTTTTAGACCGCAGGACAAGTTGGAGTTTTACTCTGATTCAGTTAAATTTTTTGCATTTGAAGGCAACAAAAAAAAGAAGATGTTAGAATGATGAGCTAAGTGAATGTCAGGTTAAACAGCTTTGATCAATGGGAGGCTAGATCACCTTTAAGCCTCCCATTATTATGTGGTCTGGGAGGCAGCCTCATATCATCACGCTCCCAGCATCAACATCCAAATAGAGCAAAAAACACGCACACAACAGCGTTAGCACACAACAGCGTTAGCACACAACAGCGTTAGCACACAACAGCGTTAGCACACAACAGCGTTAGCACACAACAGCGTTAGCACACAACAGCGTTAGCACACAAATGTAAAGGAATATCATTAGCCACCCTTAAAATTGATTGTGTAATGTTTTTACTGAAATCAATAGTGCTTCATTCTGTGAGCTAATTCGATTACTTGTTTGTGCTGCAGGAAGTCCAAATATCAAGGTAATGTGAAATGTTTATGATATTATTACCTTGGAAGTAGGAGGTTGATGTTGAATAATAATGTATTGGTATATGTATTAATTAATTAACTAAAAAAAGGAAATACATACATTACCTAACCTTTCTTATGCTAACAACAACACAAAGCCAATGTTCTTGCCTCCATGAGTGTAAACAGCAATATTAGCATTAGCGCTAACGCTAATCGTTAAATGAAGCTGTACTTTATTGAGACGGCTACGAGGACACGCTCAGCATTAAGAGTGTTTATTAATCAGGAAATAATAAGTGATCCGTGCCATCGCCATTAATGGAAATGGCTGACACTAATAGATGACAGTTGCTCTCCCACACTTAAGCAGAGACTTCATTACTGACAGGAAGATTAGTGGATGAGAAAGCACATTAACGACTCCACCTGTGAACGCTGCAGCGTGCGTTGCCTTTGACAAGATGATGGAACACTGTCAACCTCATTTGCTCTTCAATAGACTATGTTTAATGAGAGGATTCCTCAAAAGAAGCCAGCCAGAATAGAAATAGCTGGCATCAAACAAATCATCTCTCTGGTTTTTCAGCGCTCAGATGCTTCAAATTGTATAATCACTTTTTGCGCTTATGACCTTCCTCTGGAGTCCATATCGAGTAATACTAGCTTTGTAACC
This sequence comes from Oncorhynchus tshawytscha, assembly GCF_018296145.1. Lineage (NCBI taxonomy): Eukaryota > Metazoa > Chordata > Actinopteri > Salmoniformes > Salmonidae > Oncorhynchus > Oncorhynchus tshawytscha. The sequence continues at coordinate 43,354,777 of NC_056439.1, read as the reverse complement.
AGTGTGTTTGGCTGATGAGAAGTCTAGGTGGCAGGGCTGAGAAATGTGTCATCCGCTAATTCCACAGCTTGCACTTGCCTTCAGTGTCCCAATCTCGCCATTGTACAGTACACACAGCCCCGGGTTATACACCATCTGTATCATATCTAGATGTAAGAGTTGTATAATGCATCCCGAACTCATTAGCAAGTTTATACGACAAGCCACCAAAGGGTTAAGCACTTAGTCAGAGACATGACAATAGAAAGTTATTCCCATTGCACTATAACATGCTCCCTGAAAGTGATAAGAGTCTGATCATGCATCTCAGCATTATATATCAGACCTCTTTAATGGATTCCTCCAATGAATCCTTGCCATTGCATTATTTAGTTAGAATAAAATGCCAGAAGCGGAAGGACTCACGGTTTCATTGGTTTCCGCCTAATGCCCGCTGGAACTACTTTACAGCACCTGGAGGATTGTCTGTGTTAAAGAGATTTCTTTTATTTTTCTATTTCATGTGACGTGTCTGCCGTCTTTTAGTATGGGTGGTTTTTCACTGAAACTGGTTCAATGGAATGTAAAGAGCACTTTGCTAATTAAAACAATTATCCAGACACAATCCATTGTTCAAGCTGTTGAAATGAATAAAGGTCTTGATTGGAGCAGATCAGGAGTAGCCTTTTAGAAGAATGCTAGGAAATCAAAACAAATTGTATTTATCGCATGCTTCGTGAACACAGGTGTAAACTAACAGTGAAATAATTATGTATGGGCCTTTCACCACAATGCAGAGAGAAAAAAGAAATGACACGAGGAAGATATAGAAAAATAATAACACAAAGAATAAATACACAATGAGTAACGATATCTTCACTATATACATGGGGTACCAGTACCGAGTCGATGTGCAGGGGTACGAGGTAATTGAGGTAGATATGTAATTTTAGGTAGATTATAAACTGGAACAGCAGTGTATGTGATGAGCGAAAATAGTTAGTGCAAAAATAAATGTAGTCAATGTAGACATTCCGGGTAACTATTGGTTAACAATTTATCTAACTATTTAGCAGTCTTATGGCTTTATCTTATTTATATTTTATTTTAAACCTAACCCTAACATTAACCCTAACCTTAGCAACACTGTTAACCTTATTCCTAACCCTAACCTTAAATTAAGACAAAAATGAAAGAAATGTATATTATTTTTATGATATATCTTTCCCCACCTGCTTCAAGATGTCCAATATCATCCCCTTGCCCAAGAAAGGAAAAGTAACTGATCTGAATGACTACCGACCCCTAGCACTCACTTCCGTCATCATCGCCTCCTCCCTCACCGACACACTCGACCCTTTCCAATTCGCCTACAACTCTGACAGGTACACGGACGACGCAATCGCCATTGAATTGCACACTCCCCTCACCCACCTAGACAAAAGGACTACAGCTCGGGCCTTCAATGCCATAGTGCCATAGTGCCCTATCAGCTCTTTACAAAGATCACAGCCCAAGGTCTGAACTCCTCCCTATGCAACTGGGTCATGGACTTCCTGACTGGCCTCCCCCAGGTGGAGAAGGTAGTCAACATTACCTCCTTGACACTGATTCTCAATTTGGGGACCCCACAAGGGTATGTCCTCAGTCCCCTCCTGTACTCCCTGTACAGTGCCTTGCGAAAGTATTCGGCCCCCTTGAACGTTGCAACCTTTTGCCACATTTCAGGCTTCAAACATAAAGATATAAAACTGTATTTTTTTGTGAAGATTCAACAACAAGTGGGACACAATCATGAAGTGGAACGACATTTATTGGATGTTTCAAACTTTTTTAACATATCAAAAACGGAAAAATTGGGCGTGCAAAATTATTCAGCCCCTTTACTTTCAGTGCAGCAAACTCTCTCCAGAAGTTCAGTGAGGATCTCTGAATGATCCAATGTTGACCTAAATGACTAATGATGATAAATACAATCCACCTGTGTGTAATTAAGTCTCCTTATAAATGCACCTGCACTGTGATAGTCTCAGAGGTCCGTTAAAAGCGCAGAGAGCATCATGAAGAACAAGGAACACACCAGGCAGGTCCGAGATACTGTTGTGAAGAAGTTTAAAGCCAAATTTGGATACAAAAAGATTTCCCAAGCTTTAAACATTCCAAGGAGCACTGTGCAAGCGATAATATTGAAATGGAAGGAGTATCAGACCACTGCAAATCTACCAAGACCTGGCCGTCCCTCTAAACTTTCAGCTCATACAAGGAGAAGACTGATCAGAGATGCAGCCAAGAGGCCCATGATCACTCTGGATGAACTGCAGAGATCTACAGCTGAGGTGGGAGACTCTGTCCATAGGACAACAATCAGTCGTATATTGCACAAATCTGGCCTTTATGGAAGAGTGGCAAGAAGAAAGCCATTTCTTAAAGATATCCATAAAAAGTGTTGTTTAAAGTTTGCCACAAGCCACCTGGGAGACACACCAAACATGTGGAAGAAGGTGCTCTGGTCAGATGAAACCAAAATTTAACTTTTTGGCAACAATGTAAAACGTTATGTTTGGCGTAAAAGCAACACAGCGCATCACCCTGAACACACCATCCCCACTATCAAACATGGTGGTGGCTGCATCATGGTTTGGGCCTGCTTTTCTTCAGCAGGGACAGGGAAGATGGTTAAAATTGATGGGAAGATGGATGGAGCCAAATACAGGACCATTCTGGAAGAAAACCTGATGGAGTCTGCAAAAGACCTGAGACTGGGACGGAGATTTGTCTTCCAACAAGACAATGATCCAAAACATAAAGCAAAATCTACAATGGAATGGTTCAAAAATAAACATATCCAGGTGTTAGAATGGCCAAGTCAAAGTCCAGACCTGAATCCAATCGAGAATCTGTGGAAAGAACTGAAAACTGCTGTTCACAAATGCTCTCCATCCAACCTCACTGAGCTCGAGCTGTTTTGCAAGGAGGAATGGGAAAAAATTTCAGTCTCTCGATGTGCAAAACTGATAGAGACATACCCCAAGCGACTTACAGCTGTAATCGCAGCAAAAGGTGGCGCTACAAAGTATTAACTTAAGGGGGCTGAATAATTTTGCACGCCCAATTTTTCACTTTTTGATTTGTTAAAAAAGTTTGAAATATCCAATAAATGTCATCCACTTCATGATTGTGTCCCACTTGTTGTTGATTCTTCACAAAAAAATACAGTTTTATATCTTTATGTTTGAAGCCTGAAATGTGGCAAAAGGTCGCAAAGTTCAAGGGGGCCAAATACTTTCGCAAGGCACTGTATACCCACGACTGCATGGCATCACACAGTTCCAACTCCATTGTCAAGTTCTGACAACACGACAGTAGTAAGCCTGATCACCAACAACGACGAGAAGGTCTACAGGGATGAGGTAGGCACTCTGACGGCGTGGTCCTAGGTAAACAGCCTCTCCTTCAATGTCAGAAAAACAAAGGAGCTAATTGTGGAATTCAGGAGAAACCAGTCAGTGCATGCCCCCATCCTCATCAACGGGGCCACCATGGAGATGATGAAAAAAATAAAGTTCCTCAGTGTACACATCTCAGAGGAGCTGAAATGGTCAAAAACCACATGGACACCATCAGGGGCATACTGTCGGGCTGCATCACGACACAATCGCCATTGCACTGCACACTGCCCTATAACACCTAAACAGTGTTGGAGCATCATGGCAAAAACTGTAAGACTGGCCAATAGCTTCTACCCCCAGACCTTAGGCTGCTGAATAGACACCACTACCTGCTCCCCCTGTCCCCCTCGGGTGAGGTACATACCCCGAAATTAATGAATTGGTACGAAAGCAGGAACAGAAACCCCAGTAACAGTATTCGCCAATACGCTAAAATTCCAGCAATTGAAACAGATTTCTCAGAAGTATAGAAGTCATTTGTACTTCCAAAACATGTATTATTTATATAACTGTTGAATTTGCAATCGAGCTGACCTTGTGCTCACTGCGGGTGTTTCATCTTGCATTTTGATGAAGATGCTCTCGATTTCTCTGACCACCCCCCAGGTTTTCTAATAAGAGGACATGCCTATCAAATCGGGCGGCGGATGATGAAATTGCAGTGCAATAGCGAGTGGTGAGTGCTTGTTCAGCACATCAGACTTTTCTGACCGTTTTGTGTCAGTGGGGTTCCAGACGGCTGGGTTCTCTGGAGGCAGGGCTGCCCGCTGCGCAACAGAGTGAACACAGCCCACACCACAGTAGACAGAATTAACCACAGCTCCCAAGAAATCGGACCCAGTGACGCGTGACCATGAATTTGTCACTTTTTTATCAGTCTCTTCAAATGATTGTATCGCTATGGACTAATTTCCAGCAAAATAGAAATTAGATCTGGTAACTTGAATAACCCCTTGTGTTCTTGGCAGAGATATGAAGAGTTTGAGTGTTCAGTTTGAAATGGTTGTAGTGGAAATCAACTGTACTTCTCTTCCAAAGTAAAGAATATGGTTCAGATGTGTTTTTAAACCCTGTACAGATTGCACCTCTTTTCTATCTGCATACTACTGTATGTCATTCTCTGGAGGCGGAGCTTGAGCTGGCTACTGTGCCCGGACCCAGAGTCATAATTCCCAAGGAATTAAACAATACTTGTTATTCATGTTCACTGTACTTCCGTGGTTTGTTTGGCTTTCTCATCCAATTGATGTGTTCAATTCATTAGTTATTCAGTCCAGCGTATTCTATACAGATGTTGTAGACATTTTACATTGTAATTCTATGCATTTACAGCACACGGCTGACAACACACTCAGGACCTCTGGCTGCTGTGCTTGCCATGTCCCTCCTTGCAAATCAGTGTGGAATCAGCAAAAAAACAGGCCCCAGTCCCTCTGGGGACCAAACTCTAATTCATTTCAAGAATAGCAAATGGCAACGGTAGAACGTTTTTATGCACCTCATTCCATTCTAAGAAGCTCTTATGAAAAATATATTTCCCAGTTAATGTAGCAGTCTAAAGACTGAAAAATAGGGCAATTTGTGTCTATATTTGTTCTGCTTCAGTTCCTGGAAATCAATTACAGACCAGGAGGGCATTAGAAATGGAGCCTGGATTCATTATTATTTGAATGATTGATTGGACCCTGGAATGGGTATAAGGTTGATTATTCTGTATATGTGGATGGGTTAAATAGAGGTTGCATCGCATTATCTATCTCTGTTAAGTCTTACAGTCACTTAGGACAGCACAGTGAAAGAGTCTCTTCACTCATAGATGTAAACATGTGTGTACAATTTGATTGGACGATGCTGGCCAAATTTCTAAATCCCCCCCCCCCACACACACACACAGACACACAGACACACATACATGCATTGTAGATGTGATGCTTTCCACATCGTTCAGTAAATGGATCAGTTTGATTACCCTCCCAAATGACCTCTGGAGTGGCTCTCTCATGTCAGGCTTCATTTCCCTCAGCAAATTAATAAATGGCTGCAGAGCTAGAAAGCATGACCTTGGATTTCATCTGCTGCCATGTCCCATCTATTACAGGAAACAAGGTGGAGTGTGTGTGATAGATCTGGAATGCTGGCCACTATGACAGCGTAAGAGAGAAATACAGTGGGAAAAGGGCAATTGAACAGTATATAGCACATCTGAACTGCATTCTACTGAACACCATTTATCCAAGCTCATGGCCCTGACAAGAACTGAGTTTTATCACAGGACCAAAACTTCAAACTTCAGATTGGTGACCCCGACAAGATAAATTGTAGCTGTCCTTTATGCGCATCCCTGAAGAAGCATCTCTTTCCTCGAGCCTTATACCGCGCACCACAGGGACTGGTGATGAAGTGGACACTGTGTTTACGGCTAAGACATGGGGCAGTGGGAACCTATGGAACCATCCAGGTGAAAAGAAGAGAGGTGTATATTTCAGCTACGCCACCATGATGTCATACAGTACCTGTCCAGAACGGCCATTCTCCGTGTTGAAATGTAAGGTGGTTCCATGGGCCGGTAGCATGCTTTGATACCATGTGCTACCCTACTAACCTCAGATGATAGACCACCAGGAAGACCTAGATGATGTAAATCCCATTTGGGGTACTTAAGTTGTGGTGAAATGTTCCATTTCCACTCAGTTTGTGCTGAATGGGCTTTCAAAAGCGTTGTCTGAGTTGGGGATGCCTAATGTCACATGGTGTCCACAGGAAATACAAATCAAATCAAATTGTATTGGTCACATATACATGGTTTGCAGATGTTAATGTGAGTGTAGCTAAATGCTTGTGCTTCTAGTTGGGACAGTGCAGTAATATCTAACAAGTAATCTAACAGTTCCACAACAACTACCTTATACACACAAATTTAAAGGGATGGAAAAGGAATATGTACATATAAATGTATGGATGAAGTGATCGTTCTGAGCAGGGTTGTAAGTGACATGGACCAGAGAGACTTGGGTTCTGAGAAGGAGCCAAGAGAGGATATATTTCTGAGCATCAGCTAAACCAACAAAGCTGTAACGATGTGCGCTGAGAGTCGGGAAGCAAGTTCAGGGAGTGAGTGTTTGAATAAAATAAACACAACATAATATAAAACAAGACACACAAACAACTCACAGACAGGAAACAGAAACAATGACGCTTGGGGAAGGAACCAAAGGGAGTGACATATATAGGGCAAGTAATCAAGGAAGTGATGGAGTCCAGGTGAGTGATGACGCGCAGGTGCGCATGACGAAGGTGACAGGTGTGCGCCATAACAGGCAGTCTGGTGACCTAGGGGCCCGGAGAGGGAGCACACGTGACAGAACTGTGAGGGAAGATAAAATATGTAGTGTTAGCAGCCAATGGACTGGCCTGTAGCATTATTATTTTAATTAAATTTAACTAGACAAGACAGTTAAGAAAATATTTTTATTTACAATGACGGCCTACCCCAGCCAAACCCTAAAGACGCTGGGCCAATTGTGCACTGCCCTATGTCATCCTAATTACTTCCGGCTGTGATACAGCCTGGAATTGAACAAGGGTGTCTGTAGTGACGCCTCCAGTATTGAGATTCAGTGTCTTAGACAGCTGCGCCACTCAGGAGTCCTGTAACACACAAGGGGATATTGGCAGGTGCAATCATAGAGTCAAAAATAAAGTAAGCTTGTTCCCTTTTAGGACACACACACACACACACAGAAAAGTATCCCCACTGTAATGAAAGGCTAGAGGGGAAGCAGTGGGGGCATTGAACTCCATTAGCGCTGAGTTGTGTGGAGACCCAGCATGCATTTCACTCGTGCCTCGACAGAGCCCCAAATAAATGGAGATTCAAAATCATCCGCTTCCCCTAAACCTTAACCCCTGTTAACAAACAGGGTGTGTTGTGCATCTTTCAGCATGCGTTCCATTTACAGAGGGTAAACAGACACATATGGATTTGCACACCCTCCAGGACAATAGCTTAGAATGTTCATGTATGCTTTGTCCACAATCATGCGCATTTAAACCAGCCTCTGTTTGAAGTGTGTGCCTAGACATATTTGATATGAGGGTAGATTTTGTTTGTGAACTGCATAACTGGTTCTGGAGAATACTGATACCCTAATAAAAATGATCAGACAAAACTCCATCAGCAATTGGTTGCCACTCTCTTGACAGAGGAGGTGTCCATTGCGGGATTATGATTGACAGTCAACATACAATTATTAACATAAAAAGCTATAGGGGAATCTATTATTTATTATATACGATAGGTATAATGTATCTGATAGGGACAAGGCACAAATCAAAACAAATGTATTGTTTGACTAAGTTCAGGGAAGGGTACTGGGTGGTAGCCGACTAGTGATAGGGTAGGGTACTGGGCAGGGTATTGGGTGGAGGCCGGCTAGTGACAGGGTAGGGTACTGGGCAGGGTACTGGGTGGAGGCTGGCTAGTGACAGTGCAGGGTATGGGTTGGAGGCCAGCTGGTGACAGGGTAGGGTACTGGGTGGAGGCCGACTAGCGACAGTGACTAAGTTCAGTGCAGGGTACTGGGTGGAGGCCAGCTAGTGACAATGCAGGGTACTGGGTGGAGGTCGGCCAGGTGACAATGCAGAGTACTGGGTGGAGGCCGGCTTGTGACCGTGCAGGGTACTGGGTGGAGGTCGGCTAGTGACAGTGACTAAGTTCAGTGCAGGGTACTGGGTGGAGGCCGGCTAGTGACAATGCAGGGTACTGGGCAGAGGCCAGTCTGATGTCCTTGAGATATGAAGAACCAGGCTTAGATAAAGAGCTATTTTCCAGTGTCCCATTCTCATTGCAGATGTAATTTGCCATAGCGTGTTGGTCAATCTATTATAGAGGAATGATCTGCATACTATTCGTCGGGACCACTATCGTTATGATTATTAATGAGTTATTCATCTAAAAATTAAAACAGGACCAGTTTTATCTAAGAATGTGCCATAATATAGTATTCCTTAAACTATTCAAACATTTGAAAATGTGTTGGCCTCATAAATAATGTCAATTTAATTTCATCTTGGCGAGATCTTTTTTTATTTTGTCACTTAATGATGAATAATTCAACACTTACATGTGTAGACACACACCCACTGCTGCTCGTCACCCCAGCACTCATCACCCCTGGCTGCTTGTCACTCCTGGCTGCTCTTCAGCAGCTTGCCCCATGTTAACGAATCACACTAGTTTTCCTGCAGCCTTCCATTTCAGTGTCATGACGATAAGTCTTCTGATCACGTCATTAGAAGTGATCAAAATGGAACATCACTCAGACATCTAGTCTCACACTCTTCTAAGGCCCTAGACGAATCTGAAGTTGTTCATTCTTTAATGTGAGTGGCATGGAACTTCCTTCTAACTAATAACAAATCCTGTCTCGTTAATAACTGATACAAGATCCTCATTAGTGCCATTATCTGACTTTAGCTAGCTGCGTTGGAAACTAAAGATTTCATGCGGTGAGCCAAGCCCACTTTGTGGTATACATAGTGCAGTCGTAATAATGTGTCTTCAACAGGCACAGTCAACAAGCTACTCAGTATCGTGATCAAGGCTGACGACTTCAATGGCTATTACAGGGCTGTGGAGGACTCCGATGGTTGGGCTGTTAGTGCTCTTTTACACTTGAGGACGTAGCCCTTTTTGTTTTGTCTGATTGTTTTATATTCAAGAGGTGTCCAACCGTACCAACTTGACATGCGTCTCCATGGAGATAAATTCCTATCAATAATCGAGTGACGCAGTTGAAAGTCAACTCCATTCATACAGCACAAGCCTGTGTACCGTTATAATTGTATTATTATCCCAGAAAGCTGTGACTCCCCTACTTGTGTACACTGAGTGCACAAAACATTAGGAACACCTGCTCTTTCCATGGTATAGACTGACCAGGTGTAAGCTATGATCCCTTATTGATGTCTACTGTTAAATCTCCTTCAATCAGTGTAGATGAAGGAGAGGAGACAGGTTAATTAAATAATGATTTTTAAGGCTGGAGACAATTGAGACATGGATTGTGGATTTGTGCAATTCAGAGGGTGAATGGACAAGACAAAATATTTAAGTGCCTTTGAACTGGGTATGGGAGTAGGTGCCAGGCGCACCAGTTATGTCAAGAACTCCAACAGTTTTCCGTGTGTATCAAGAATGGTCCACCACCCAAATGACATCCAGCCAACTTGACACAACTGTGGGAAGCATCCCTGTTAAATGCTTTCAACACCTTGTAGTCCATGCTCCAAGGAATGGAAGCTGTTCTGAGGCCAAAACTCAATATTTGAAAGGTGTTCCTAATGTTTGTACACTCATTGTATATTATTTTATTTCTTTGATAAGTGAACAGTCGCCAGCACTTGAGGACATGTTTTAATCACAGCAATTTGGTGTTTTTGTTGGATTTTCTTTAAACCTCTCTAGGGTATGTGGCTAGCGTCCCACCAGGCCAACATCCAGTGAGATTGCAGAGCGCCAAATTCAAATACAGAAATAATCATTATAAAAATTCAGAAACCAAAACATATTTTACATAGATTTAAAGATTAACTTCTTGTGAATCCAACCACGGTGTCCGATTTTTAAAATGCTTTACTGCAAAACATACATTATGATTATTTAAGAACATAGCCCAGTTGACAAATTATTACAAACAGTAACCAGCCAAGCAGAAGCATTACAAAACTCAGAAATAGACATAAAATGAATCCCCTACCTTTGATGATCTTCATATGGTTGCACTCAGAAGACATTCATTTACTCAATAAATGTTACTTTTGTTCGATAAAGTCTCTTTATATCCAAAAGCCTCCGTTTTGTTCGCGCGTTTTCTTCAGTAATCCACCGGCTCAAACGCAGTCAAAACAGGCAGACAAAAAATCCAAATTGTATCCGTAAAGTTCATAGAAACATGTCAAACAATGTTTATATTCAATCCTCAGGTTGTTTTTAGCCTAAATGATCTATAATATTTCAACCGGACAATAACGTTGTCAATATAAAAGGTAAACAAGAAATGAACTCTCTCGGGATTGCGCATAAAAAAGCTCAGTGACACATCAGGGTCCACTCATTCAGAATGGTCTTAGTCCCTCATTTATAAGAATACAAGCCTGAAACAATTTCTAAAGACTGTTGACATCTAGTGGAAGGGATAGGAACTGCAAATTGAGTCCTAAGTCAATGGATACTGTAATGGCATTGAATAGAAAACTACAAACCTCCCCCAAAAAACTTCCTGAATGGATTTTTCTCAGGTTTTCGCCTGCCAAATCAGTTCTGTTATACTCACAGACACTATTGTAACAGTTTTGGAAACTTTAGAGTGTTTTCTATCCAAATCTACCATATGCATATCATATCTTCTGGGCCCAAGTAGCAGGCCGTTTAATTTGGGCATACTTTTCATCCAAAATTCCGAATGCTGCCCCATACCCTAGAGAAGTTAAGTTTGCCGTAGTTGAGATAGAAACAGCTTTAGCGTTTAGTGTGATGTCAGTGCCACATTGGCTTCATCTTCCTTTGGAAGCCATGTTTCCACATGGCAGAGAAAACAGAGGGTGTACTCTCTTGTCTCTGTTTGGTAATTCCTGTCTCTCATCCCAATAAGATTACCCCCTTCGATCCAACCCTTGCCCTATTGTAAGTATAACTCCCAAACACTAAAGCCTAGGAATAATTATATTGCAGTGTGACTTTGGAACATGCTAGCGGTCCTTTGCCAGCCGATACCTAACAGCACAGAGGGATCCCAGGTATGGGCTGTCAGTCAGAGGGATTGGAGCTGTGGTGTGAGTGTAGTCCTGGCTGTGTGAGTGGATTGGAGCAGACATGTGTAATGTGTGTGGAAGGATGTCCTGTTGTGTGAGAGCCAGCCGCATCTTACTCTCTCTTGCTCTCTCTTGCTCTCTCTCTCTCTCTCTCTCTCTCTCTCTCTCTCTCTTCCTCTGTCCTTCCCTCTTTCCCTCTCTCTATCTCTCTCATTCTAACACATTATACAGATGTCTATGGCTCTCTCCCGTGTCTGGGGAGCGCACAGAGCTCCATGGAACGCCCGCTCCTCTGAGCTGGAAGGACGCCAGTCGTCCGGGGATCCAAACCTTGGCCCAAGGCCCGGCAGCAGCCTTCCACAGCCCTCCCCTCGCTCTTTCGCAAATCCATGTGTGCCAGCAGGCTTTGCTGGTATCTAATCTAAACCGGGTTTTTGTTTGTCTGCTGAGCTGGTTGATGAAGAGGAAGCAGTCGGGGAGGAGATAGAAGGGCAGTACAACGCTGGTGTCAGTAAGATACCAGTTATGCCTAGACCCTCCGAGCCCCTACAGGGACTGTTGGCCAATCAGACCAAAGGTTTTCAATGGTCCGATAAGAGCTACGAACAGTTAAACACCCTACAGGATATGGCTCTGCTGTATTGTAATGTCTTACTGCTGTATCGTCACATTTGATGCTAAAATGCCGTAAGGTAGGTAGCTACAGTAGCTTAAGCCTGTCAAGCATTTCTCTGTGTTATCCATGCCACCCAGGTCAGACAGATGATTCTGGTTTCATTAGAATCTCCTGCTAAATAGCAAACAAGCTGAGAGGGAGGTTTGTGGGTCGAGTGAGGGTCGGCTGACTAGCGACTTTAGAGAGGCTCTCAAACATCCAATTTTTTTCTGAATAAATGTAGCAGACAAGCAGAAAATAAATAGGTAAAAACTCTCACCCACTTAAGGCCCATCGTCTTTTCTGTGAGGACACTGGAGGTAAGGGGAAGTTCATGTCAAGTAATGGTTCCTGCTGTATAATCAAAACACTCTCCATAGTTCATTGCCTTGCAGACGATGTATACCTGCTTCAGTGTGGTGCTGAGTAAGTCTGTTTTGGTGACGTATTACCGCCACACCAGCACTCACCAGGCATAAAGGCAGTCAAATTCCACATGACCGGTAATTAGGCTTCTCCAATTTCTGATGCTGATGATGGTCATTAGTAGCCTACCAAACTAGCTAACTGCCTGGCACTCTGCACTCTATTGTCCCTCTAATCACTCTGACATCAATTCAGATGTAATTGAAAATCTAATCAAACACTTCATGAGTGCCCATGCTCATGTTGCACAACATTTCTATAGGCTTTGCAATTACGCGAGAAAACAGAGTGATGGCCTCTATTAAAAAAGAGGCGGATCCCATCAGCTTTCTACAGGCTAGGCCTACTGGCTTTATTCACAACTTTCCTAATATTAAACACATTGCTTATTTTTTCAACAGGAGTATAGCCTACCTGGCTGGCATGAAAATGAACCACAGGAAAAGCATCCTCCATTCACTATTTAAGTGTATAGATGACATGCATTTTTTCTTGCTTGTGAATGATGACTAGCATAAGAAACAATACCTTTTTTTTAGCTACGTTTTTAAATCATAGTCGCACACCTCATGTAGCCTAGCCCATAGGCCTATATGTTTTGATAAGGTTTGTATCACAATTAAAGTGGCCAAATAACTTATTTAAATTAAGCATATTAACCTGCTGTACTCAGAGTATGCTATTCTGTTCTTCTGAAATAGACTACATTATCTTCATATCATGCTTTTTTTAGACCTGTCTAAAATAAATAATGGATTTATTGTGAAAGTGTACGCTATATTACATCAATTTATTAGACTTCTTAAAAGGTAGATGTTCCAAAGGTCTGCATCAGTGGCTTGTAGGCTATCTGTGGAATCCAGGAAATGCTTAATATCTTTATGTTTATTAACGGTCAATTACCATTAGTTTTTTGCTTGAAAATCACTGGCTGACAAATTTTACGCCACAGCCCTAGTGCTGAGTAAAGCTTCAAGGACTTCAGCAATTAAGGTGACATACCAAAGGGATATTTCTTAATTATAGCAGAGGTTGCGTCTCAGGGACACTTACTACCATAAGTATATAGGTACTATCATAAATATAAAGGTACGACCAAAAGTATATAGGTACTATCATAAGTATATAGGGACTACCATAAGTATTATTTTTTGACTACTTAGACTTTAAGTGTACTGGTCAAGTGTGTGAAGGTACCAATAAGAACAGGTAAAAAGTAAAGCCGATGAGTAAAATTTAGCCTGCTGGCTTATATTAGCCAACCATTTAACATTTATTTACATTAGCTTCAAAATGATTGAATGCATCACCCAGGGACCCGATACTTTAGTAATCAGAGGTCCTCCCACTCAGTTACCATGTAGCGAGGTAAATTCCACAACACTCCGAGGTATCATGTAGGTCCTATACCAAAAGGTCAAGGGTTAACCAGTGAGTGCGGTGCTGTGTCTCTGCGTGGGTGAATTTGGAGAGAGCGGGATCGATACACCCTCGTACACACTGTGGACTGCCGGAATCAAGAATCAAGCCTCAAGGTCGAGAGAAAGGGAAAGAGAAAGGGGGATACCTAGTCAGTTGTACAACTGAATGCATTCCTCTGAAATGTGTCTTCTGCATTCAACCCAACCCGGCCAAGCCGTCAGAAATAAGTGTCTACGCATCCCTACAGTCCAGGTACTCTGTAACCTTTTGCTGGATGTACCGTAGCTCTGTGTGTTTTCCGATGCTTGCATGGAATGGGAATGGATTGGGAATGGAATGGGAATGAATTGGGAATGGAATAGGAAAGGATTGGGAATGGAATGGAAATGAATTGGTAATGGGAATGGATTGGGAATGGATTTGGAATGGATTTGGAATGGAATGGGAATGAATTGGGAATGGAATGGGAATGGGAATGGATTGGGAATGGGAATGGATTGGGAATGGATTTGGAATGGAATGGGAATGGGAAGGCAAAATTGGAACAAAAAAAAGGCAATTCCCAGCTGTCAGAGTGACTCTACGTTCAGAAGCTGTATTTCTGCCTGACCAGCTGTAAAACGAAGAGCAAACGAGGCCCCTGGTATCTTAGCATTGTCTCTCAGGGGTAAATAATTCATATTAAAAACAAGCTAGCACACAAAATCATAAAAAATAAGCCTAGGGCTCCAAAGGTGAACGTTGTGCCAATGTTCACTCAGAAGTGTGTTGAAATAAGCAAGTCTGTTTCAGTGATCTTCCTTGAGCTGGAATAAATGTGTGGTGCTACTCGAAAAAAGGAAAGTAGTGCCTGGAAGAGTACAAAGTCTACTGCTGTGCCATTTCATTTAGAAATTGACGCGGGCGATAGAGTCTGAACCGAAGCAGGTCACTGAACTGAGAGGGACCTCGATTACACAGCGTGTTGAATACTAATGAGCTTCGCTGTCGCTTGCCTTTTCAATCTAATTTTCACTGGATGTTGGGCTTTTTTGAACACCGAATAGAGATATTTGAGCTGTTTCTTCCTTTGAATGGCCAGGGAGAGAGAGGATAAAAGAGATGTGCTTCATAACAACTCTCTGGGGCACAAACACATTTGAAATTTGTGGAGTTACAAAACAGGCTAGGACCTGTCATTGGAGCTCTATATTTTCACAGCATACAGTGAATGAGTGCACCACCAATGAGTGAATGGATTTTATTTCCAGTGCATGTAATCTGTGATCAGATGCCAGTTTCATCCAGAACTATTAATGGTCTGATCCCTTAATTGGTGAGCTTGCTCTCTTAATGCATAGCCTTCTATATGTGTCCGTTCCAGTCATTTAATAATGGCCATTTCATGCTACTCTGACTTTTCAAACAGCTTGCTCGGGGCAACCGCGGGGACCGGCTGGCTATTGATTGGAACTCATGGGCAGGGCTGTGTGTGTGAGAGAGCCTGCTCCGTCTTTTCCCAGACTGAGTCTAACACACACACACACACACACACACACACACACACACACACACACACACACACACACACACACACACACACACACACACACACACACACACACACACACACACACACACACACACACACACACACACACAGAAAGACACACATAATCAGGCACATGCATTTTTACTTGATAGCACGGACAAACTGATACACTCAAGTAGACAGACACAGACACACATTTATCAAAACACATACACATACAAATACAGTACACAAGATCACCAATACAAGAGTAATGAGGAGCGGACAGCCGAGAGACAGATAAGGAGAAGAGTGACGAGGGTCAGGCTAGTTTAGCTGGCAGTGGGCTTGCAGACCTCCACTCCGCCGCCACACAGAGCCCATGGCAGTGGCGTTTGCTTGCACAGGGCGTAAATCATTTGACTCTGTTGATGTGGATTAATGTAACCTTTGGCCCCCTCACTCCCTCCATGTTCGGAGACAGGAACATTGGCCCCTGTAAAGCCGGCCCTTGATGGGCAAAATGCAGGGAATTCATATCAGCTTTCAAAGGCAGTATGGAAGCTGTCGTGGAAGCTGTCATGGAAGTCGTCATGAAACGTTAACAGGGTGAGAGGTGGTTGAGAGGCATTGACCAGACACAGTTCGTAGTTCACATACCCTCATCAGGTTATCTTACAGTTTTTTCCAACTGCTTACACACAAAATCTTTTCATGTCACACGATTTTTGAAACCTCTCACTCAAAGTGCAAAACTACACACCAAAACCATTAGCTATTTCTCAGCCTTTGACTCAGTTGTCAATTGCATAAAACACTTTTTTCGAAACACTACTCACAATTCTCTACCTAAAACACAAAAATCGAACAGGAAGTGACTTGCTTTCCTTTTCCAAACACAACCAATCAAAATGCTACACTTATTCACCAGGTCACACACACATACTCCTCATATGTGCAAACACTAATAGCTTAACTGATCACTAACCAATCACTGCTTTACTGTAGTATAGGCCTATAAACAGGTCAAAGGTCAGATTACCTGTTTTGAACAATGGATGCCAACAATGGACAGAGAGCAAGAGGAGTAGGAGGGAGATGAAGAGGAAGAAGAGGACGAGGACAAAGAAGAAAAGGAAGGAGAGCCATCTCTGATGAGATTAGGGCAACACTTGTTGATCATGTGATCAACCACGGTTTGACCATGAGAGAGGCACATCCTCCATCACAATGCCACACTGAGTCCGTACAACACCGGCCATATGCTCACTTTTCTGGATGCAATTTACACAATGCTTGTCCCTGATCCAGATCAGGAGCCTGCTAGATTTGTGGTTTTACGGGACAATGTTAGTTTTCACCGGGCTGTTCTGGTCCAAAACTGGTTTGCCACCCATCCACAATTTGTAGTTTTGTACCTACCCCCATATTCACCTTTTCTAAATCCCATAGAGGAATTCTTCTCAGCCTGGCGCTAGAAAGTGTATGATCGCCAACCCTATGCCCGCATGCCGCTTCTCCAGGCAATGGAGGACGCATGTGGGGACATAGAGGTTGCCTCTGTCCAAGGTTGGATACGCCATGCTAGGAGATACTTCCCTCCATGTGGGGACATAGAAGTTGCCTCTGTCCAAGGTTGGATACGCCATGCTAGGAGATACTTCCCTCTATGTGGGGACATAGAGGTTGCCTCTGTCCAAGGTTGGATACGCCATGCTAGGAGATACTTCCCTCTATGTGGGGACATAGAAGTTGCCTCTGTCCAAGGTTGGATACGCCATGCTAGGAGATACTTCCCTCT
The DNA here is from genome assembly GCF_018296145.1 of Oncorhynchus tshawytscha. Classification (NCBI taxonomy): domain Eukaryota; kingdom Metazoa; phylum Chordata; class Actinopteri; order Salmoniformes; family Salmonidae; genus Oncorhynchus; species Oncorhynchus tshawytscha. The sequence continues at coordinate 43,337,723 of NC_056439.1, read as the reverse complement.
ATGTGGGGACATAGAGGTTGCCTCTGTCCAAGGTTGGATACGCCATGCTAGGAGATACTTCCCTCTATGTGGGGACATAGAGGTTGCCTCTGTCCAAGGTTGGATACGCCATGCTAGGAGATACTTCCCTCCATGTGGGGACATAGAGGTTGCCTCTGTCCAAGGTTGGATACGCCATGCTAGGAGATACTTCCCTCTATGTGGGGACATAGAGGTTGCCTCTGTCCAAGGTTGGATACGCCATGCTAGGAGATACTTCCCCCATGTGGGGACATAGAGGTTGCCTCTGTCCAAGGTTGGATACGCCATGCTAGGAGATACTTCCCTCCATGTGGGGACATAGAGGTTGCCTCTGTCCAAGGTTGGATACGCCATGCTAGGAGATACTTCCCTCCATGTGGGGACATAGAGGTTGCCTCTGTCCAAGGTTGGATACGCCATGCTAGGAGATACTTCCCTCCATGTGGGGACATAGAGGTTGCCTCTGTCCAAGGTTGGATACGCCATGCTAGGAGATACTTCCCTCCATGTGGGGACATAGAGGTTGCCTCTGTCCAAGGTTGGATACGCCATGCTAGGAGATACGTTTTCTCTTGCCAAACATCGAGGGAAGTATCTTGTGATGTGGACAAAGTATTGTGGCCAGACCCAGGCCGGAGAAGAGATGAAGCGTAGCTTAGCACTGGTGACTGCCTCCCCCTACCAATTCCTGGACTGCCCCCCAGGACCCCACACACACAATTGTGTTCTTTACTGTATTCTAAAGAATATACTTTTGGTTTACATATGTTTATGGTTTTGTTGTATGCTACTGTATACAACAGTAATGTTTGGCCGAATAAATATTTTCTGTTTCTACATTACATTGGTGTTTACAGTGTACTTGTTACCCCTCTCAGCAGATTACTTTCACCGTAGAACATTGTGTTGAAATGTAGATATAAGCCTATGAAAGACCAAAGAGCTTTGTGTTTACATGGTATATACAAAAATGTCCTTTTATGAAAGCAGTGTTTGCCATTTGATGCAAATGCTTCATTCTGACATGTGTTTATGTAATTTCGAATGCAGTGTTACATTTTGAAGGAGATGTGAGGCATTTTGCATTTTGTGTGTGCAGTTTTGGGAATTGTGTGTAGAGATTTGAAAAAAAAGGAGACAGTTTTGAAAAAGTGTGTAAGCAGTTGGAAAAAACTGTAAGAACAGTATGTATCTTAGAGTGTTTCTCGCCAAACACCAACGTGACATTGTAAGAGGCACTTCAGAAAATCTAAGATGTTTATTTTTTAAATAATGAATCAGGGTTCTCATTATTATACTTAAGGTGTGTCCTCTATGGCCCTTATCTTAGATATTTCATTCCACTCACATACGTTTTCATAATTCCAGTATAGAGCAGAAACATCTATCCTTATCTCTGTCTGTGGAATATAAAAGATAACAGAAAATGTACGGACCGGATTGGTTGTCACCTGGGCAAAATATTAGTCAAGTCAACAAATGGGGGAGTGTTTAGGTGGTTAAACAGTATTGTGTTACTTGTGATAACGCCTGTGACGATACACGGCAGTGTATGTTTATGTATGTCAAAGTATTGTTAAACTCTACAGGTGTGTGCCTGTGAGGATTCTATTAGTATGTTGGTGTCTACTGTGTATATGTCTTGGACTAATCATATTGGCTGTTTTGTGGCCAATGGGTGTCATTTATGCAAATTAGGAGATACAGTTTGCATATTCGAGTGGCCATTCTCTCTGTTGGTGGGGGTGTGTGATGGATATTGCTGTTTTAATGTAGCCTTAGTGCCATTGCATGGAACACAGTGTGTGTGTGTGTGTGTGTGTGTGTGTGTGTGTGTGTGTGTGTGTGTGTGTGTGTGTGTGTGTGTGTGTGTGGTGTGTGTGTGTGTGTGTGTGTGTGTGTGTGTGTGTGTGTGTGTGTGTGTGTGTGTGTGTGTGTGTGTGTGAGTGTGTGAGTGTGTGCATGCTTTTGTCTTCCTCTCAGTGTGTGTGTGGTTGTGTGTGTGTGCATCTTTTGTCTCTACGTGTGTGGCTCTTGACAGGAGTTCAGGCCCTGTGGAGGGGCCATCATCCCAGAGCACCAGCCCCTGCAGGCATGGAGCACACCACCACAATGTCTGGTCTGGCCACTGCAGCCACACAACAGCTCCTCTCTTTTCCTCTCTCCCTCTTCTTCTTCTCCCCCTATCCCCCGCTCCCCCTCTCTCTCTCCCTCACTGTCTCTCACTCTCTCGCTCGCTCTCCCTCTCACTCTTGTCTCTTCCTTCTGTCCTCTCACTCTCTCTCACTCTCTCTCACTCTCTCTCTTATTCTCTCTCTGTCCACTCTCCTGTCCTCTCTCCTGTTACACAGTTGGCAGAGGTCAGTGTGGAAAGAGAGTGGGGGTATCAGTTTACCCTGCTCTCACACAGACACACAGACCTCCATATCACCCAGGCTCAGGTTTGCTGCTGCTGTACTGCCTCGCAGTCAGGTCCCACTGCCAAGCAACATATACCGTAGGTCACTCAGGCTTTTACTATAGCACTGGAGGGCATGATTTAAAACAATTCTATATAGGAGATTTCAGTTTGATGGGTCTGTAAAATAATCTACGTTTTCACCTTTATTTTTAGGATTTTAGATTTGGATTTCAGTTCATCCTGTTGACTGATACGGTCAAAATAGATTTTGGACTTAGCGTTGTCCATGTTTTTCTTCATAAAAGCAGTGTTATAATTGTGACTTGCCTTTTGTATTTGTGATGTGTTGCACCTCTGCTTGGAATGTCTTAGCCCACATTAGGAAGTAGTATAGCGCTAAACAGCGGGCCACACAGACCAAGGCAGCACCATTTGTGGATTTATAGTGTGATGAATTATTCAAGCAAAAATATCGCTTTGAAAAGTGTAAAAGGTCCCTTGCTGGGTTTAAAAACAGAGAGTACAGTTGCCCTGACAACAAAAGGTTTGACTTCAAATAAGGCTTCATCACATTAGCTAATTTGCATTACAAGTTATTACTTTTTCCATTAGACTTCTGTTCTAACTATGTGGCTAAAAATATGAATCAATTATGGCATTCATTTTTTCAGCACCCTTGTTGACTGGTTTGGCACACAAAGCAAAAACAATTAGCTCCGTGGTGCGGTTTTGAAAAGTATTTATTTTACAAAGTTTGTACAGAGCTGCTGATGGTGAAATCTTGATGAAGTAGTAATGTGAAAACCTCTGTACCATGTTTCATGGTATGATGTAACACCATGAAAATAGTTCCTATATAATTGTATCTAGCATATACAGTGTGCATTCAGCATATAGCAAAACAGCTTTATTTTCCACTATAATTTGCAAATAAATTCATTAAAAATCCTACAATGTGATTTTCTGTTTTTTTTTTCGCATTTTGTCTGTCATAGTTGAAGTGTACCTATGATGAAAATTACAGGCCTCTCTCGTCTTTTTAAGTGGGAGAACTTGCGGATATATATATATATTATATAACACCCCACGGTACAGTTTACCACTATATATCTATATATATATAGATAGATATATAGTGGTAAACCGTGGGGTGTTAGGTTGAGCGTGCAGAGATTAACACAGAGACAGGGAGGTTTTAGTCCACAAACACAACTTTACTCGGCCATGAAATAAACATAACAAAGAAAATCACGTAGTGTTGGCTCAGTCCTTCTTCTCAGCTTTGGCTCTGTGTTGGTCTCTCCCGGTTCTCCCTCGCGGTGTGCCACAGTGCTCCTCTTATGTGGCCTCCACGGCTGCTTGGCACTTTCCCCTAGTTATCTCCACTTGGAGCTATCCATGTCGGGGTGCCCAGCTCGTGTACTCCCAGCAGAGGAAGCCAACGTCGCATCACGTACCTCCCCTCTATTACCACCCCCTGGGGTAGACCTCCTGGGATACCACCCCCTTAGCCCTGACTGGGAGGGAGGCCTGCTCAGGGCTAGGTTTGCATGCCTCCTGGAGAGGGTGTCCTCATTGCCATGCTGGGCCTCTGACCTGTGGATGACAGAGAATCGTTGTAAGGACAGGAACCAGCGGGCAACACGGTCTTTCGTGTACTTACCTCCACACAAGGGGGGCATGGTCAGTGATCAGGGTGAACTTCCTCCCGAGGAGGTAATACTTGAGGGAGTCCAGTGCCCACTTCAAAGCGAGGCACTCCTTCTCCAATTGAGAACTTCTTCTCCCTCGGGAGGAGCTTCCAGCTGACATACTGTACATGATTGGGTGCTCCTCGCCTTCCTGCTCAGACGCTTCTGTCTGGACCAGGAGGTTTTTTGAGAAGTCCGGGGTGACGAGAACTGGGTGCGAACACAGCGCATCTGTTCGGAGAATTTTCAATCCCAATGATAATAACTAACAATCAATAGCTTTGACCAGTCCCTGAGGTTTGTAAGACCCTGGGTTTAATAATAATTAGGCAAAGACTTGTGCAAAAGGTCCGTACAGTTTATTCACGAGAACGTTCTAAAGTCAAGAATGCAAACACAGTCTTTATAACACACACAAACAAGTTCAAATCTTAAGCTACGCCTTGCTCAGACAGTCAGTGTTTTTTCACTATACAGATACATTGTTTCTTTAATCTGCAACATGTTTCATAATTTTCTGCAAGCCTAACAGTTTCTCCCCTCCACAGGTGGAGAGAGAATGTCCTGTAAGGAACACAGTATTACAACTTGTCTGTCGATAGCTCCTCTTATCATTTGTTTCACACGTGCACCCTGCTTACATACTAAAAAGGAACAAAAGGTCCTTGTTCTAATTCTGATTAGAACTACACACATCATCAGATTATAGTTTTATTATTCTAATACATTTCATACAATTATATGGTTTCAGGGTGGAATATTTTATTCATTACTTTAAAGCATATAATTCCCTTATCAATCCACCCTTAATGACTAAATAATACACACTGTTACATCAAACACCATATGGAATCATAAATGTTATACAAGAATAAACAAAACCCATACAGCATTTACATCCGATACCCATCAATGACTGTTCTAGGCCTATATCCAATTATAACTCTTCTTTTTAGGATTTTCATCATAATCTTCACGAAAGAACAGTCTGTCTAAACATTGAAGATAGTCTCATCTAACATTGGCTCCTCATGGTTAAAAGAAACGGAGCATTCTCCTAGGCCTGGAGGCCTGTATTCGTCATCCCACTGGTCGGAGCTCGGAATCGGTCCATATCTTACCATCTGTTGCGTCATCGATCTCTCCAGAGTTCTGGTGATTAAATCTCTCACACATGGGACCAAACAGCATCCACACCACACCAACACACTCATACAGGTGAAAGCAGCCCACAATACAGTACTTACAATATTCTTCCATTTCCTAAACATGCTATCGAACACCCTGTCAGGGAAGTATCCACCCCAGTTCTCTGCTAACTCATGAGCTAATGTGGTCAAACCGGCCAGGGCCTTGGTCACTGATCCGTCTGGAGCTGTGTTATTAAAAAAATAAACGTACAGCAATGAACCTACATACCCCACCCTTTTCTGCCAATAACATATTGAGAGTCAGTCTATTTTACCAGGTCATGAGGGAGGTGGCGGATAATTGTTCAGAGAACCCCTTTACTGCATCCCGGTTTCATTCATGAATCTCTGTTAATTATAATACTGTAGATGTAATTAATACAATCCCCATTTTTATTTATTGTCAACCACCAAAAGAACGTAGTGGTAAAGCCTTAACCTAATTTAATTCCTAGCTTTGTATTCATCTGGAACTTCCCTGGGGATGCCAATAGCATCCATCTAGACAAAGCTACTCCCATCCTGGTCAAAACTGCTCCTGTGCCTACTTTAGCCTCCTATAACTGGCCTCTGATGATTAACTTGAACTGGTTGGACCAATAACCCTAGGGCGCAAGTTCCTAACCACTCGTATGCGTCCTTTGCTGGTACGAGCCCACCCTACATCAGTTCAAATCAAATCAAATCAAATTTTATTTGTCACATACACATGGTTAGCAGATGTTAATGCGAGTGTAGCGAAATGCTTGTGCTTCTAGTTCCGACAATGCAGTAATAACAAACAAGTAATCTAACTAACAATTCCAAAAAAACTACTGTCTTATACACAGTGTAAGGGGATAAAGAATATGTACATAAGGATATATGAATGAGTGATGGTACAGAGCAGCATAGGCAAGATACAGTAGATGATATCGAGTACAGTATATACATATGAGATAAGTATGTAAACCAAGTGGCATAGTTAAAGTGGCTAGTGATACATGTATTACATAAGGATGCAGTCGATGATATAGAGTACAGTATCAACGTATGCATATGAGATGAACAATGTAGGGTAAGTAACATTATATAAGGTAGCATTGTTTAAAGTGGCTAGTGATATATTTACATCATTTCCCATCAATTCCCATGATTAAAGTGGCTGGAGTAGAGTCAGTGTCATTGACAGTGTGTTGGCAGTAGCCACTCAATGTTAGTGGTGGCTGTTTAACAGTCTGATGGCCTTGAGATAGAAGCTGTTTTTCAGTCTCTCGGTCCCAGCTTTGATGCACCTGTACTGACCTCGCCTTCTGGATGACAGCGGGGTGAACAGGCAGTGGCTCGGGTGGTTGATGTCCTTGATGATCTTTATGGCCTTCCTGTAGCATCGGGTGGTGTAGGTGTCCTGGAGGGCAGGTAGTTTGCCCCCGGTGATGCGTTGTGCAGACCTCACTACCCTCTGGAGAGCCTTACGGTTGAGGGCGGTGCAGTTGCCATACCAGGCGGTGATACAGCCCGCCAGGATGCTCTCGATTGTGCATCTGTAGAAGTTTGTGAGGGCTTTTGGTGACAAGCCGAATTTCTTCAGCCTCCTGAGGTTGAAGAGGCGCTGCTGCGCCTTCCTCACGATGCTGTCTGTGTGAGTGGACCAATTGATGTGTATGCCGAGGAACTTAAAACTTGCTACCCTCTCCACTACTGTTCCATCGATGTGGATGGGGGGGTGTTCCCTCTGCTGTTTCCTGAAGTCCACAATCATCTCCTTAGTTTTGTTGACGTTGAGTGTGAGGTTATTTTCCTGACACCACACTCCGAGGGCCCTCACCTCCTCCCTGTAGGCCGTCTCGTCGTTGTTGGTAATCAAGCCTACCACTGTTGTGTCGTCCGCAAACTTGATGATTGAGTTGGAGGCGTGCATGGCCACGCAGTCGTGGGTGAACAGGGAGTACAGGAGAGGGCTCAGAACGCACCCTTGTGGGGCCCCAGTGTTGAGGATCAGCGGGGAGGAGATGTTGTTGCCTACCCTCACCACCTGGGGGCGGCCCGTCAGGAAGTCCAGTACCCAGTTGCACAGGGCGGGGTCGAGACCCAGGGTCTCGAGCTTGATGACGAGCTTGGAGGGTACTATGGTGTTGAATGCCGAGCTGTAGTCGATGAACAGCATTCTCACATAGGTATTCCTCTTGTCCAGATGGGTTAGGGCAGTGTGCAGTGTGGTTGAGATTGCATCGTCTGTGGACCTATTTGGGCGGTAAGCAAATTGGAGTGGGTCAAGGGTGTCAGGTAGGGTGGAGGTGATATGGTCCTTGACTAGTCTCTCAAAGCACTTCATGATGACGGATGTGAGTGCTACGGGGCGGTAGTCGTTAGGAGACTTCCGGCGCCGACAGAGATGGCTGCCTCGCTTCGCGTTCCTAGGAAACTATGCAGTTTTTTTGTTTTTTTTACGTGTTATAGGTGCTGTGAGGTTAAGAATTTTCTCCTGTACTTCCAAACCTAAGTCAGTCACATTAACGATTCCCTTTCAGCCATTAAAATCATCTAAGTTCTCGGTGACATTCTTGTATCTATAACACTGGTACTGTGGCTAGGTTGTGACTAGGGGGCAGTATTTTCATTTTTGGAAAAATAACGTTCCCGTAGTAAACGGGATATTTTGTCAGGACAAGATGCTAGAATATGCATATAATTGACAGCTTATGATAGAAAACACTCTAAAGTTTCCAAAACTGTAAAAATATTGTCTGTGAGTATAACAGAACTGTTATTGCAGGCGAAAGCCTGAGAAAAATCCAATCCGGTAGTGCCTCATGTTTTGAAAGCGCTGCATTCCAATGCGTCCCTATTGAGCAGTGAATGGGCTATCAACCAGATAACTTTTTCTCCATATTCCCCAAGGCGTCTACAGCATTGTGACATAGTTTTACGCATTTTTGTTGAAGAATACCCGTAAGCGGCTACATTGCGCAACTGGTCACCTGATGGCTCCCAGAGTGAGCCATTATTCCAATAGGTCCTACTGAAAAACCAGGTGGTTTGTCCCGGTGGATATATTATCGAATAGATATTTGAAAAACACCTTGAGGATTGATTATAAACAACGTTTGCCATGTTTCTGTCGATATTATGGAGCTAACTTGGAACATTTTTCGGCGTTTTCGTGACTGCAATTTCCGGGCGAATTCTCAGCCAAACGTGAAGAACTAACGGAGCTATTTCGCCTACAAAAATAATATTTTTGGAAAAAAGGAACATTGGCTATCTAACTGGGAGTCTCGTGAGTGAAAACATCCGAAGCTCATCAAAGGTAAACGATTTCATTTGATTGCTTTTCTGATTTCCGTGAGCAAGTTACCTGCTGCTAGCTGGACAAAATGCTATGCTAGGCTATTGATAAACTTACACAAATGCTTGTCTAGCTTTGGCTGTAAAGCATATTTTGAAAATCTGAGATGACAGGGTGATTAACAAAAGGCTAAGCTGTGTCTCAATATATTTCACTTGTGATTGTCATGAATAGGAATATTTTCTAGGAATATTTATGTCCATTGCGTTATGCTAATTAGTGTCAGTCGATGATTACGCTCCCTCATGTGGGATGAGGAGTCATTAGAGGTTAAAGTTAACCTGTCACACCCTGACCATAGTTTATTTTGTATATTTCTATGTTTTGGTTGGTTAGGGTGTGAGCTGAGTGGGCATTCTATGTTTCATTGTCTAGTTTGTCTATTTCTATGTCTGGCCTGATATGGTTCTCAATCAGAGGCAGGTGTTAGTCATTGTCTCTGATTGGGAACCATATTTAGGTAGCCTGGGTTTCACTGTGTGTTTGTGGGTGATTGTTCCTGTCTCTGTGTTTGCACCAGATAGGATTGTTTCGGTTTTCACATTTTCATTATTTTGGTAGTTTTCATGTATAGGGTTTCCTTTATTAAATTAACATGAATCATCACAACGCTGCATTTTGGTCCGACTCTCCTTCACCACAAGAGAACCGTTACAGAATCACCCACCACAACAGGACCAAGTGGCGTGGTAACAGGCAACAGCAGCAGCAGGAGCAGCGCGACAAGAATTTCTGGTCTTGGGAGGAAATCCTCGACGGGAGAGGACCCTGGGCTAAACCAGGGGAGTGTAGCCGCCCCAATGTGCAGCAAGAGAAGGAATGGACATGGGAGGACGAACTGGACGGTGAAGGACCCTGGGCTCAGCCTGGAGAATATCGCCGCCCCAAGGAAGAACTGGAGGCGGCGAAAGCGGAGAGGCGCTGGTATGAGGAGGCAGCACGGCGACGCGGATGGAAGCCTGAGAGTCAGCCCCAAAAATTTCTGGGGGGGGGGGGCTCACAGGGATTATGGCTATGCCAGGTAGGAGACCTGCGCAAACTCCCTGTGCTTACCGAGGGGCTAGAGAGACCGGGCAGGCACCGTGTTATGCAGTCGTGTGCACGGTGTCCCCAGTGTGGGTGCATAGCCCGGTGCGGTATATTCCAGCTCCGCATATCGGCCGGGCTAGATTGAGCGTCGAGCTAAATGCGATGAAGCCGGCTCTACGCATCTGGTCCCCAGTGCTGGTCCCCACTCCTTGGGCCGGCTTACATGGCACCAGCCTTGCGCACGGTGTCCCCGGTTCGCCTGCATAGCCCAGTGCGGGCTATTCCACCTTGCCGCACTGGCAGAGCGACTGGGAGTATTAAACCAGGTAAGGTTGGGCAGGCTCGGTGCTCAAGAGCTCCAGTGCGCCTGCACGGTCCGATCTATCCAGTACCACCTCCACCCCCAGCCCTCCGGTAGCAGCTCCCTGCACCAGGCTTCCTGTGCGTGTTCTCGGTCCAGTACCACCAGTGCCAGCACCACGCATCAGGCCTACAGTGCGCCTCGCCTCTCCAGCGCTGCCAGAGCCTTCCTCCTCTCCTGCGCTGCCGGAGTCTCCCGCCTGTTCAGCGCTTCCAGAGCCTTCCTCCTCTCCTGCGCTGCCGGAGTCTCCCGCCTGTTTAGCGCTGCCAGAGCCTTCCGCCTCTACAGCGTTGCCGGAGTCTCCTGCCTGTTTAGCGCAGCCAGTGCTGTCAGTCTGCATGGAGCAGCCAGAGCTGTCAGTCTGCAAGGAGCTGCCAGTCTGCAAGGAGCTGCCAGTCTGCAAGGAACTGCCAGTCTGCAAGGAGCTGCCAGTCTGCAAGGAGCTGCCAGAGCTGCCAGTCTGCATGGAGCAGCCAGAGCTGCCAGTCTGCAAGAAGCCGCCAGAGCTGTCAGTCTGCATGGAGCAGCCAGAGCCGCCAGTCAGCATGGAGCAGCCAGAGCCGCCAGTCAGCATGGAGCAGCCAGAGCCGCCAGTCAGCATGGAGCAGCCGGAGACGTCAGTCTGCCAGGATCCGCCAGTCAGCCAGACTCTTCCAGATCCGCCAGTCAGCCAGACTCTTCCAGATCCGCCAGTCAGCCAGACTCTTCCAGATCTGCCAGTCAGCCAGACTCTTCCAGATCCACCAGTCAGCCAGACTCTTCCAGATCTGCCAGTCAGCCAGGATCCGCCAGTCAGCCAGACTCTTCTAGATCTGCCAGTCTGCCAGACTCTTCCAGATCCGCCAGTCAGCCAGACTCTTCCAGATCCGCCAGTCTGCCAGACTCTTCCAGATCCGCCAGTCTGCCAGACTCTTCCAGATCCGCCAGTCTGCCAGACTCTTCCAGATCCGCCAGTCAGCCAGGATCTGCCAGAGCCTTCCTCCTCTCCTGTGCTGCCGGAGTCTGAAGAGCCCCTCTGTCCCGAGCTGCCCCTCTGTCCCGAGCTGCCCCTCTGTCCCGAGCTGCCCCTCTGTCCCGAGCTGCCCCTCTGTCCCGTGTTATTAAGTAGGGTTGCCGTGGCTAGGAGGTCACGGAAGCGGACAAGGTGGGGGATGACTACGGTGAAGTGGGGGCCACGTCCAGCACCAGAGCCGCCACCGCGGACAGATGCCCACCCAGACCCTCCCCTATAGGTTCAGGTTTTGCGGCCAGAGTCCGCACCTTGGGGGGGTACTGTCACGCCCTGACCTTAGAGATCCTTTATATGTCTCTTTTGATTTGGTCAGGGCGTGAGTTGGGTGGGCATTCTATGTTTTTGTGTTCTGTGTTCTGTGTTTTCTATTTCTGTGTGTTTGGCCGGTTGTGGTTCTCAATCAGAGGCAGCTGTCTATCGTTGTCTCTGATTGAGAACCATACTTAGGTTGCCTTTTCCCACCTGTGTCTTGTGGGTAGTTGTTTTCTGTATTAGTGTTTGCACCTTACGGGACTGTTTCAGTTTCATTTATTCTCTTGTTATTTGTGTTTTAGTGTTCAGTTCAAATTACAAATATGTCAAAGAACTATAAACTCCATCAAAATGATCAATTACACAAATTACCTTAAAATGAGTATCACAAATTACCTCAAATTCATTATCCAAATGGCCCTCCCATGAGGCTGATCAGACCACAAAGGAAAGCCATGACAGAGGTCAAAAGTCATTCCACCCCTTCAAAGAAGTGGTAGACAAATGAAAGAAAAAACGTCTGTAACGGTTTGCTTCCGCTGAAGGAGAGGAGGTCCAAAGCGCAGCGAGTGTTCATCTCATTTAATAATAAATCCAAATTGAACACTTCAATTTACAAAACAACAAATGTGAAAACCAAAAACAGTCCTATCTGGTGAATAGACACAAAACAGGAAACAATCACCCACAAACCCCAACACAAAACAAGCTACCTAAATATGGTTCCCAATCAGAGACAATGACTAACAGGCCATACATAGAAACGGACAAACTAGACACACAACATAGAATGCCCACCCAGCTCACGTCCTGACCAACACTAAAACAAGGAAAACACAACAGAACTATGGTCAGAACGTGACACCGTCAAACATTTTCTACATGTTGTATCCCAGGTTCCCAGAATATTCCCTTTATCAAAATAATTCACATGTTTAATTAAAACTCAGAAAATAAAACTTCTAAAATTCCATGTGTGTGTGTACGTACCCCTTTAAGATATCGTGGCTCTAGGAAAAATGGAAAACTCCTCAAACTCAAAGGAATTAGAACATACCAATCCAAACATAGTATTTTTTTAAACTCAACTAACACTTTTTGCTGCGTGTGGGTATTTGCAACCCCTAGGTTAAAAACAACCAAAACATTTCCAGGCCTTTTCAATGTGGTAGAAATATGCCTCTATCTCACTTGCTCCATCCAAGATTACAGCCCCAGAAAACATTCCAAAGAGAGACAGTGAAGCTCTCCTTTTCCCAGAAAAAAAACACAACCACTTGGTCAGCATTTCATTATACTACACTGATTTAGAAACCCCAAATTCACCCAGCTTATTGTGGAAAGCTTGTGGAAGACTACCCAAAACATTTGACTCAAGTTAAACAATTTAAAGGCAATACTACCAAATACTAATTGAAGGTATGTAAAATTCTGACCCACTGGGGATGTGATGTAAGAAATAAAAGCTGAAATAAATAATTCTCTCTACTATAATTCTGACATTTCACATTCTTAAAATAAAGTGTTGATCCTAACTGACCTTAGACAGGGAATGTTTACTCTGATTTAATGTCAGGGATTATGAAAAAAGGAGTTTAAATATATTTGGTTAAGGTGTATGTAAATTTCTGACTTCAACTGTATGTGTGTATTATTATCATGTCTTAGATGAATCTGACCAGTTCTTACTCATCTCTGTATCCTACCTGTCAGAACTAGACAAATTCATGTTTAATATCAAACGTGCTAGAATTTAACCTAGAAAAAGAAGGATGATATCAATTTGACATTTTTTTCCCATGAGAGAGTACCCTATTTGAATCAACATCCAAACACCATTTCCATTTAATTGCCTGAAATACAATCATCTCTGCCGGAAAAATGTGTTGTAGTTCTCCATTTCCCCCCAAACATATTTGAATATCCTGAAATCATGTTTGGGTGGAAATGTAAACGGTTGGTTGATATTGACCACCTTATTGAGAGGAAAGATAATGCTGAAGACTTTATTCACCATTATTACCACCTGCGAACAGTCCATCTCCATAGGACTGCTCAATCCACCATGTACACATTTAAACAATGCAATTCTAAGGCCCTTGGAGAGAGAGTTGGAAGGAATGAAGCTTATAGCCTACTATATGAGTGAGGAGATGACAGGAGTGGAGCATATAGCCTACTATATGAGTGAGGAGATGACAGGAGTGGAGCATGTAGCCTACTATATGAGTGAGGAGATGACAGGAGTGGAGCATATAGCCTACTATATGAGTGAGGAGATGACAGGAGTGGAGCATATAGCCTACTATATGAGTGAGGAGATGACAGGAGTGGAGCATATAGCCTACTACATGAGTGAGGAGATGACAGGAGTGGAGCATATAGCCTACTATATGAGTGAGGAGATGACAGGAGTGGAGCATATAGCCTACTATATGAGTGAGGAGATGACAGGAGTGGAGCATGTAGCCTACTATATGAGTGAGGAGATGACAGGAGTGGAGCTTATAGCCTACTATATGAGTGAGGAGATGACAGGAGTGGAGCATATAGCCTACTATATGAGTGAGGAGATGACAGGAGTGGAGCATATAGCCTACTATATGAGTGAGGAGATGACAGGAGTGGAGCATGTAGCCTACTATATGAGTGAGGAGATGACAGGAGTGGAGCATATAGCCTACTATATGAGTGAGGAGATGACAGGAGTGGAGCATGTAGCCTACTATATGAGTGAGGAGATGACAGGAGTGGAGCTTATAGCCTACTATATGAGTGAGGAGATGACAGGAGTGGAGCATATAGCCTACTATATGAGTGAGGAGATGACAGGAGTGGAGCATATAGCCTACTATATGAGTGAGGAGATGACAGGAGTGGAGCATATAGCCTACTATATGAGTGAGGAGATGACAGGAGTGGAGCATATAGCCTACTATATGAGTGAGGAGATGACAGGAGTGGAGCATATAGCCTACTATATGAGTGAGGAGATGACAGGAGTGGAGCATATAGCCTACTACATGAGTGAGGAGATGACAGGAGTGGAGCATATAGCCTACTATATGAGTGAGGAGATGACAGGATTGGAGCATATAGCCTACTACATGAGTGAGGAGATGACAGGAGTGGAGCATATAGCCTACTACATGAGTTAGGAGATGACAGGAGTGGAGCATATAGCCTACTATATGAGTGAGGAGATGATAGGAGTGGAGCATATAGCCTACTACATGAGTGAGGAGATGATAGGAGTGGAGCATATAGCCTACTACATGAGTGAGGAGATGAAAGGAGTGGAGAAGCAACAACTTCAAAGAAAGACCAATGGGCATTACCTGGAAAACAGGTACGTCGACACATATCCATCCATATAGGCCAGCAGGCATTATTAGAAATACATGAAGGGGATCCGAAGAGTGAGATGTCAGCTTGGGTCCAAACTACATGATACGTATAGGACCAGGGCGATTGCACGCCAGGGAAGCCAAAAAATATTCTGGGATTGCTCTGGCAATTCGCACATAAACACTTCATTTGGAGGAAGAATAAATGCCATGTTTGTTTTTTACATTTGCATGACAAACAATTTTCTAGAACATCATGATGACAGTGGCCATTTTAGGCCCTTTTTAAACCTATACAGTACATACTGTACATGTCTCCTGTAAGACCCTATGATCTGTGAACCATATGTGATACAGATAACACTGGTTTCATTATAATCCATATAGTGTGCTCTCAAATATGGACATATAAAATATATCAAAATGACACTTCTTGATTTTGTTTAATTTAAGAACAATGTACTCTACAAGTACATCACATTTCTGGTCTCTCTGCTAATTCTGAAGTTCTGAAACATTTGATGAGCACCACCAACACAGTGAATGGGAAAATGGATTCAAAAGGAACCTCCCTCTGCTGGTGATTTTCTGAATGTGCAATCCTAAAGGAGGGCTGTGATTGATTAATTACCAATAATGTTAATTTGTATGTATAAATGGGTCATATCATTAAAAGTACCAGAGAGCCCCTTCTGGAAATATGAATTATTTGAATAGTGTATTGTTCCAAACAATAAACAATTAAAAAAGGATACTTTTGAGATATTAATATTAATAGTTTTCATATTGAATGTGAAATGTTGTTTTCAGAATCCAGACATACTCCATATGTTAGAGAACACTATAAGGAGGACAATGACACCAATATGTTGTCTGTATCATGTACGGTTCACAGTTCATAGGGTCTTACAGGAGGCATGGATATTTTAAAAAAGGGCCTAAAATCCCCACTTTTATCATGCTTTTCTCTAAGGACAAGTGTGATACAAAATGTCAAAAACATATTCAAACAACTTTCCTCCTAAGGAAGTTTCTATGTGAGTTTTCCCTGGTGACAGGGTGAGGAAAACCTCCTGTTCCCAATGACACATACACACTCGACATAACTTCCTGCTTTCAGCTATGTCCCTCTGAGGCTCACACATGGTGAATCATAAGGCATGGAAAAAATAAGGAAAAAAACAGGGTGTAAATCTGGATTGATGGTCGGGGAGAAGAGCTTCGGATCATCAAAGCAACAAACACCCCTCTCCACGCCACTGGTGCAGGTTCAATAAGATGAAGAGATGAAAAACTGGATGAAAGCTAATGAAAGACAAACATGAGAGGTGGTGAGGGGTGGGAGGTGGTGAGGGGTGGGAGATACAGGGGGATGGGAGGTGGTGAGTGGTGGGAGATACAGGGGATGAGAGAGGTGGGGGGTGCTAGCGAGAGGACAAGTGGGGGAGACAGTGTTTGGTGTGGTCTGATCAACCACAGGATGCTGCTGTAGTCAATAGCAGGGAGATGAAAAAGATCTGGTACCCAGCCTGGGAGGTCTCTGGGAGGGAGGCCTAGCTGTGTGTGTGTGAGTGTGTGTATGTGTGTGTGTGTGTGTGTGTGTGTGTGTGTGTGTGTGTGTCGGATTGCCAAGCCAACAGGCTGCCTTGTTTATGCCAAGTCCTGTACTGTAGCTCACTATAGTCCAGTGCAGTGTAACATATTACGCAGTGTCCTGT
Source organism: Oncorhynchus tshawytscha (assembly GCF_018296145.1). Classification (NCBI taxonomy): domain Eukaryota; kingdom Metazoa; phylum Chordata; class Actinopteri; order Salmoniformes; family Salmonidae; genus Oncorhynchus; species Oncorhynchus tshawytscha. Next base: position 43,321,373 of record NC_056439.1, on the reverse strand, counting down.
ACTGTAGGTGTAACTAGCAGAGAACGCATGCAAGCTCTCCTGGAGTAGTAGAGCATAGTGTGGATGTTTCACACTTGACCCCACAGTTACTAGTACTATTACACAGTGTTCCAATGCAACAGCTTCAGACCAGAGCTACACTATAGACTGTATGTACAGGTAGAATGAAGCAGCCTCAGACCAGAGCTACATTATAGAATGTATGTACAGGTAGAATGAAGCAGCCTAAGACCAGAGCTACACTATAGACTGTATGTATAGGTAGAATGAAGCAGCCTAAGACCAGAGCTACACTATAGACTGTATGTACAGGTAGAATGAAGCAGCCTAAGATCAGAGCTACACTATAGACTGTATATACAGGTAGAATGAAGCAGCCTAAGACCAGAGCTACACTATAGACTGTATCTAAAGATAGAATTTGTGTGTGTGTGCGTGCGTGCGTTTAAGCACTTACCTGTATTTACAGTATCTGTTTTGAGGGGTGCTCTCCTTCTGTTTCATTTGCTCCCCCCCTCTCTCTCTCCCTCCCCTCTCTCTCTCTCTTTCCCTCCTCTTTCTCTCTCTCTCTCCCTCCCCTCTCTCTCTCTTTCCATCCTCTCTCTCTCTCCCTCCCCTCTCTCTCTCTTTCCCTACTCTCTCCCTCCCTCCCCTCTCTCTCTCTCTCTTTCCCTCCTCTCTCTCTCTCTCTCCCTCCCTCCCCTCTCTCTCTCTTTCCCTCTATCCCTCCCCTCTCTCTGTCTCTCTCTCTCTCTCTCTCCTCCTCTCCCTCCTCTCTCTCGCTCTTTCCCTCCTCTCTCTCTCTCTCCCTCCCCTCTCTCTCTCTTTCCCTCTATACCTCCTCTCTCTCTGTCTCTCTCTCTCTCCCTCCTCCTCTCCCTCCCTCTCTCCCTGCTCTCTCTCTTTCTCTCTACCTCCTCTCTCCCTCTCTCTCTCTGTCTCTCTCTCCCTCCTCTCTTTCTTTCTCTCTATCCCCAGTCCTTTCTAACCAGAATGGAATAGCACTGTAGCCTATACTCTAAATGCATAAACACTGAACACCTCACTTAGTTACCATTGTCTTATCTATCAAAGCAACAAAGCAATCTCTTTAATTGTGTATTTTACTATGTCTGGTACATTACGTGCACTTCACACTCACATAAGTCCTGCTGTCTGAGGCCTTAGTTGGGTATAGTACAGTCTGACAGTGTTTAAACATAGAGGCTATGTGATTCATGTTCCTGCTGTCTTCTAATTGAGGAGATGAGATCAGCTTGTGTATTCATGGAAAACGAATTACCTGACTGGAGGTATTACTGCTGCTATTCTGCAGGTAAAGCATGCCTCGGCCATGGTCACTGCATCAACCAAACCCTTTACCTTCCGTCATTAGAGCCATAATGAAGTTAGGCTCCCCCTTCTTCTCCCCCCCCTTCTCATGTCTACGGTGGCCTTTGTTTTATTTTGATTGTTGTTTTCATCTTTATATTAACAGGGAGTTAGAGACCAAGGTCTCTTTTACAGATGAGTCTGTATACACATCAAACACATCAATATACATTATACAGCAACATAGACGTCACTATGCATATCACTATACACATCACTATACACATCAATATACACATCACTATACACATCACTATACACATCACTATACACATCAATAAACACATCACTATACACATCACTATACACATCAATAAACACATCACTATACACATCAATAAACACATCACTATACACATCACTATACACATCACTATACACATCACTATACACATCACTATACACATCAATAAACACATCACTATACACATCAAACACATCAATATACACATCACTATACACATCAATAAACACATCACCATACACATCAATAAACACATCACTATACACATCACTATACACATCACTATACACATCACTATACACATCAATATACACATCAATATACAATATACAGCAACATACACGTCACTATGCATATCACTATACACATCAATATAGACATCAATATACACATCACTATACACATCACTATACACATCAATATACACATCACTCATCACTATACACATCAATAAACACATCACTATACACATCAAACACATCAATATACACATCACTATACACATCAAACACATCAATATACACATCACTATACACATCAATATACACATCACTATACACATCAATATACACATCAATGTACACATCACTATACACATCAATAAACACATCACCATACACATCACTATACACATCAATAAACACATCACTATACACATCACTATACACATCAATAAACACATCACTATACACATCAATATACACATCACGATACACATCACTATACACATCAATATTCACATCAATATACACATCAATATACACATCAATAAACACATCACTATACACATCAATATACACATCACTATACACATCAATAAACACATCACTATACACATCACTATACACATCAACAAACACATCACTATACACATGAATAAACACAGCACTATACACATGAATAAACACAGCACTATACACATCACTATACACATCAATAAACACATCACTATACACATCACTATACACATCAATATACACATCACTATACACATCACTATACACATCAATATACACATCAATATACACATCAATATACACATCACTATACACATCAATATACACATCACTATACACATCAATAAACACATCACTATACACATCACTATACACATCAATAAACACATCACTATACACATCAATAAACACATCACTATACAAATGAATAAACACATCACTATACACATCACTATTCACATCAATAAACACATCACTATTCACATCAATAAACACATCACTATACACATCAATAAACACATCACTATACACATCAATAAACACATCAATATACACATCACTATACACATCACTATACACATCACTATCACACATCAAACACATCAATATACACATCACTATACACATCACTATACACATCACTATACACATCGCTATACACTCCAATATACACATCACTATACACATCAATATACACATCACTATACACATCAATAAACACATCACTATACACATCACTATACATATCACTATACACATCACTATACACATCAATATACACATCACTATACACATCACTATACACATCAATAAACACATCACTATACACATCACTATACACATCAATAAACACATCACTATACACATCAATAAACACATCACTATACACATCACTATACACATCACTATACACATCAATAAACACATCACTATACACATCAATAAACACATCACTATACACATCACTATACACATCACTATACACATCACTATACACCACTATACACATCACTATACACATCAATATACAATATACAGCAACATACACGTCACTATGCATATCACTATACACATCACTATACACGTCACTATGCATATCACTATACACATCAATATAGACATCAATATACACATCACTATACACATCAATAAACACATCAATAAACACATCACTATACACATCAATAAACACATCACCATACACATCAATAAACACATCACTATACACATCACTATACACATCACTATACACATCACTATACACCACTATACACATCACGATACACATCAATATACACATCAATATACAATATACAGCAACATACACGTCACTATGCATATCACTATACACATCAATATAGACATCAATATACACATCACTATACACATCACTATACACGTCACTATGCATATCACTATACACATCAATATAGACATCAATATACACATCACTATACACATCACTATACACATCAATATACACATCACTATACACATCAATAAACACATCAATAAACACATCACTATACACATCAAACACATCAATATACACATCACTATACACATCAATATACACATCACTATACACATCAATAAACACATCACTATACACATCAATATACACATCACTATACACATCAATATACACATCACTATACACATCAATAAACACATCACTATACACATCACTATACACATCAATAAACACATCACTATACACATCACTATACACATCAATAAACACATCACTATACACATCAATAAACACATCACTATACACATCACTATACACATCAATAAACACATCACTATACACATCACTATACACATCAATAAACACATCACTATACACATCAATAAACACATCACTATACACATCAATAAACACATCACTATACACATCACTATACACATCAATAAACACATCACTATACACATCACTATACACATCAATAAACACATCACTATACACATCACTATACACATCAATATACATATCACTATACACATCACTATACACATCAATATACACATCACTATACACATCAATAAACACATCACTATACACATCACTATACACATCACATACACATCAATACACATACACATCAATAAACACATCACTATACACATCACTATACACATCAATATACACATCACTATACACATCACTATACACATCAACTATACACATCACTATACACATCACTATACACATCAACTATACACATCACTATACACATATCACTATACACATCAATAAACACATCACTATGCACATCAATAAACACATCACTATACACATGAATAAACACATCACTATACACATCACTATTCACTATACACATCAAAAAACACATCACTATTCACATCAATAAACACATCACTATACACATCAATAAACACATCACTATACACATCACTATACACATCAATATACACATCACTATACACATCACTATACACATCACTATACACATCAATATACACATCACTATACACATCACTATTCACATCAATAAACACATCACTATGCACATCAATAAACACATCACTATACACATCACTATACACATCAATAAACACATCAATATACACATCACTATACACATCAATAAACACATCACTATACACATCACTATACACATCAATAAACACATCACTATACACATCAATAAACACATCACTATACACATCACTATACACATCAATAAACACATCACTATACACATCACTATACACATCAATAAACACATCACTATACACATAACTATACACATCAATAAACACATCACTATACACATCAATATACATATCACTATACACATCACTATACACATCAATATACACATCAATATACACATCACTATACACATCAATAAACACATCACCATACACATCAATAAACACATCACTATACACATCAAACACATCAATATACACATCACTATACACATCAATATACACATCAATATACACATCAATATACACATCACTATACACATCAATATACACATCACTATACACATCACTATACACATCAATAAACACATCACTATACACATCAATAAACACATCACTATACAAATGAATAAACACATCACTATACACATCACTATTCACATCAATAAACACATCACTATTCACATCAATAAACACATCACTATACACATCAATAAACACATCACTATACACATCACTATACACATCAATAAACACATCAATATACACATCACTATACACATCACTATACACATCACTATACACATCAAACACATCAATATACACATCACTATTCACATCACTATACACATCAATATACACATCACTATACACATCACTATACACATCACTATACACATAGATAAACACATCACTATACACATCAATATACACATCGCTATACACATCACTATACACATCACTATACACATCACTATACACATCAATATACACATCACTATACACATCACTATACACATCAATAAACACATCACTATACACATCACTATACACATCAATATACATTATACAGCAACATACACGCCACTGTGCATATCACTATACACATCACTATACACATCACTATACACATCAATATACACATCAATATACACATCACTATACACATCACTATACACATCACTATACACATCAATAAACACATCACTATACACATCACTATACACATCACTATACACATCACTATACACATCACTATACACATCAATAACCACATCACTATACACATCACTATACACATCACAATACACATCACTATACACATCAGTGTACACATCACTATACATATCACTATACACATCAATGTACACATCACTATACACATCACTATACACATCACTATACACATCAATAAACACATCACTATACACATCACTATACACATCATTATATACATCAATATACACATCACTATACACATCAATAAACACATCACTATACACATCACTATACACATCACTATACACATCACTATACACATCAATAAACATATCACTATTCACATCACTATACACATCAATATACACATCACTATACACATCAATATACACATCACTATACACATCACTATACACATCAATAACCACATCACTATACACACCACTATACTATACATACACATGGATGTGATCTAAGGTACACTGGTTCGAATCCAGGTTGTAACACAACCGGCCATGATTGGGAGTTCCATAGGGCGGTGCTCATTAGGCCCAGAGTCGTCCGGGTTTGGCCGGGGTAGGCCGTCATTGTAAATAAGAATTTGTTCTTATCTGACTTGCCTATTTAAAGAAAAGGTTAATTAAATCAATCTAATAAATATATATACATGTTACTATGCTCATCAATATGCGTGTCAATATGCACGCTACTATGCACGTCACTATGCACGTCGATATGCACGTCAATATGCACGTTACTATGCACGTCACTATGCACGTCGATATGCACGTCGATATGCACGTCACTATGCACGTCAATATGTGCGTCACTATGCACGTCGATATGCACGTCGATATGCAGGTCAATATGCACGTCAATATGCATGTCAATATGCACGTCACTATGCATGTCACTATGCACGTTGATATGCTTGATATTCTTATCTGACTTGCCTATTTAAAGAAAAGGTTAATTAAATCAATCTAATAAATATATATACATGTTACTATGCTCATCAATATGCGTGTCAATATGCACGCTACTATGCACGTCACTATGCACGTCGATATGCACGTCAATATGCACGTTACTATGCACGTCACTATGCACGTCGATATGCACGTCAATATGCACGTCACTATGCACGCCAATATGTACGTCACTATGCACGTCGATATGCACGTCGATATGCAGGTCAATATGCACGTCAATATGCATGTCAATATGCACGTCACTATGCATGTCACTATGCACGTTGATATGCACGTCACTATGCACGTCACTATGCATGTCACTATGCATGTCACTATGCACGTCGATATGCACGTCACTATGCACGTCGATATGCACGTCAATATGCACGTCACTATGCATGTCACTATGCATGTCACTATGCACGTCGATATGCACGTCACTATGCACGTCGATATGCACGTCGATATGCAGGTCAATATGCACGTCAATATGCACGTCACTATGCACGTCACTATGCACGTCAATATGCACGTCAATATGCACATCACTATGCACGTCAATATACACATTTATATGCACATCAATAAACGAAAAGCTGAACTAACAGTGTGTTACAGGTTGTGTGTTGGCCCTCTAAGGAGACAGTGCTGATCTAGGATCAGTTTTGACCATCATGATTAAGAGTGCAGGTACAGGGAGGACCTAGATCAGCACAGCTATTCTGAGACACTTTATGAATATGGACTCTTGTGCTGTGTAAGCTTTAGATGCGGCCTAGACTGTTGATTCGTTGTTTTTTACCACTGACTGCCCAATGACATAATTTACGTGGCTGTAACTGTTAGTAGAGTAAATGTTTATAGATGCACAGATTGCCTATTAAAGATCGGAATTGTTTGCTTTATTGTTCAGTTTATGCATGTGCCATTTGTGAGAATGTTTGGCTGTGAGCCAGATGGCTAGTTATTCGGGCTCTCTCGCTGGAGCCAGGCATTTGATAACTGGGGTACTTTTACACATATTTAAACCCTGAGCATTCAACAATGAGCCTAGAGCACACACAAACATAAACTGGATCTAGATAACTGGAGTGCCGCCTGCTGGTCACGGAAGGAACTGCACGTGGGAAAGCACCCAAGTATACACACACTTGGATGAACAGAGACTTACAGGTGTGCACGTACGCACGCCCGCACGCACACACGAACACACACACTCACAAAATATATGCTCACTGTTGCCATCTGAAATGACTCTATGATGACTGTCAGACTTGGAAAAGAGCCTGTCCTTCATTTCCCCCCACTACCTTTGAAACACACTTGGTCCATCATAGGATCATACAGAGATGCCCACATCATAAGGACCCGCCGCTCTGTCCAGCAAAACTTCTTGATCTTAGGAGAGTGATATTTTCATACCTGCAGAGTGAATCGCCTCTGCACTTGCCTCTCTCTCTCTCTCTCTCTCTCTCTCTCTCTCTCTCTCTCTCTCTCTCGCTCTCTCGCTCTCTCTTTTGCTCTCTCTTTCACTCTCTCCGTCTCTCTCTCTCTCTTTCGCTCTCTCTCTCTCTCTTTTCTTTCCTTCCCTTCTCTTTCTCTCCTGCTGAAATGAGATATGTTAGTCTTTACTCGTGTATTGTTATTCATTATATTGATTTATGTACTCTATTGTTGAGATAGCACATAAGCATTTCGCTGTGACTTTGGTTCTGCTGTAAACTGTGTATGTGTGATTTCATCTGATATGACCTGTATTATATGTCTCACTATTGTCATTACCAGAACGTTTTTCACTTTTTTCCAACATAAAAAAGCAAAGGGTTTATAAAAAGGGCCAGAGGCTAGAGGTGGAATTACAACTCCCCCATAGCTTTGTTGGGAGCCACTGGACCAAGAAGGAAGAAGGAAAACTGAATATTTTACTCCCCTGCTTTTCCTTTAGAGGGCCAGAAGCCGAGGGAGGGATAAAGGGAGGGAAGGAGAAAGAAGGAAAGGGGAAGAAGAAGAGTAGGGGTTCTCAGACCCTCATTTACCCTGTCAACTCTCCGAGTGGGGATAGTGTTCAGGATCTATTGATCCCAACTCAGTGGAGCACTAATCCTGCAGACTTGATTGATTCCGACTGTTGTCTAGCCTCAGTGCACAGCCCAATCCTTCCTCTGCACTACTTTCACTCCCTCTCTCCCTCCCTCTCCTCCCCCAGCTTCTCATAAAGCATTGATATGCATGACGGGAGGCCTGGAGAGGTGGGGTTAGTGGCAGTGGTGATGGGGAGAGGGAGAGTGTACATATTAAGTGTATATACATTACAACAGGAAATACGAAGACATGGATGTTGATTAAGGCAGACCCCTGCACCTCTCTGATTCAGAGGGGTTAGGTACAGAAGACACACTTCAGATGAAAGCATTCAGATGTACAACTGACTAGGTATCCCTTTCCTTGCCTGGAGAGGTGAAAGACAGCAGCTAGGGCCTATCAGAGGCCGGACAGGAGACAGGAGACAGAGCCCAGAGCAAGGTGTTCCCGAGATGCCAGCCCAGAGCACTTTCCTTCTGTCCCCTTCTCTCCCCTTATCTCTCCTTTAACCCCATTCTCTCTCCTACTCTCTTCTTCAAACCTCTTCCCTCTCCTTCTCTCTCCTTAAAACCGGTTCTCTATCCTTCTCTCTCCTTCATTGCCTTTCTCTCCTAATTCTCTATCCTTCTTTCCCCTTCTCTCTCCTTCTTTCCCCTTCTCTCTCCATCATCCCCTTTCTCTCCCCTTCTCTCTCCTTCTCTCCCCTTCCAGCCACTTCTCTCCAGCTATCTATGCTTCAACCTCCTTCTCTCTCCTTCTGTCTACTTCAACCTCCTTCTCTCTCTCCTTCTGTCTACTTCAACCTCCTTCTCTCTCCTTCAACCATGTTCTCTCTCCTTCTCTCACCATAAAGCCCCCTTTAAAAAAAATTGAGCCTAAAATTACATTCCAAATCTAACTGCCTGTAGCTAAGGCCCTGAAGCAAGGATATGCATATTATTGGTAACCATTTGAAAGGACACACTGAATTGAATGTAGGAGAATATAACACAATAGATCTGGTAGAAGAAAATACAAAGAAAAAAACAACTGTTTTTTTCTACCATCTTTGAAATGCAAGGGAAAGGTCCCATTTCTAGCCATTACTCTGGGTGTAATTCTAATGGTGTCCACAAGGTGGCAACAAGATGGCAACAGTGCAACGTTTCAGACGGATAACCTGAAGTATGAGTGAACTACATGACATTTAGTGTGAAGTCACCAAGATACATTTGGGCAAATCGTGAAGGAGACATTTGCCTTCATATTAAATTTTTCTGCAAGAATATCGTCAAATCTGTAAACTTGGACTTGGATTTATTATTTCCAGTATTAGTAGCCATATTATAAGTTCAACATTTGCAAAACAACCAGTTTTCATAACTCATAACTCTGAATATTCTTATATTTTTTGCCCAAAAGGAAAAGGCATGCAGTCATACAATATTAGTGTACGACATATACAGGGTATTCGCGTAAAGCCCAGCTCATTAGATATCTAGCTAGCTTTGTTTGACTCTGATTGGTGCTTATGAGACAAAGTTAGAGTCGTTCAAGTGAAGACCACCAGCGTCATCGTCACGCCATGAAGGCGTCGCTCTCTGAACAAATATGGTGTCCTGTAGGATATACGACACCCCTAATGATATAGGGAAGTCTGAATACATTCTAGGATCTCTGAGGAATACATACAAACGTGATTCGGCTGGTTGAAATAACGTTTAGGGTTAGATTTTCACAGATTCCTTTCTTTGCAAATTGAACGAGTGGAAATACAAAATCGATTGTGCATGCTATATGGGCCTTTTTAGGATATGAAAAAGGATGATATCTAACAAAATGACACTTCATGTTATCTCTGGGACCCTTAGGATGATAAATCAGAGAAAGTTTTAAGAATATAAGTACACATTTCACATTCACAGAGGTGAATTTATCAAACCTATCAAGGTGAAAAAAAGTGTTTTGTTGTTAGGAGCTCTCTTCAAACAATAGCATGACATTTTTTTCCTCAGTAATAGCTACTGTAAATTGTATAGTGCAGTTGTATTAACAAAAATGTAATCGTTCAGCCGATATATGACACTTATATGTATCGACATTTGTTGTTTTTCTAAAATCTGCGATCGTGACACAAGGCGCTGCATGATTTACAACTGTCCCGCTGATGGGACACCAATCCCTAATTAACCCCCCTTCTCTCTCCTTCTCTCCCCTTCAATCTCCTCCACTCTCCTACACTACCCTTCTCTTTCCTTCTCTTCCCTTCTCTCGCCTTCAACCCCCTTCTCTCCCATTCTCTATCCTTCTCTCCCCTTCTCTCTCCTTCAACCCCCTTACCGCCCCTTCTCTCTCCTTCAACCCCCTTCTCTCTCCTTCAATGCCCTTCTCTTCCATTCTGTCTCCTTCTATCCCCTTCTCTCTTCTTCAACACCCTTCTCTTCCATTCTCTCTTATTCAACCCCCTTACCGCCCCTTCTCTCTCCTTCAACCCCTTCTCTTCCATTCTCTCTCCTTCAACCCCCTTCTCTTCCATTCTCTCTTCTTCAACCCCCTTACCGCCCCTTCTCTCTCCTTCAACCCCCTTCTCTCTCCTTCAACCCCCTTCTATTCCATTCTCTCTCCTTCTATCCCCTTCTCTCTCCTTCAACCCCTTCTCTTCCATTCTCTATCCTTCTCTCCCCTTCTCTCTCCTTCAACCCCCTTCTCTTCCATTCTCTATCCTTCTATCCCCTTCTCTCTCCTTCAACCCCTTCTCTCCCCTTCTCTCTCCTTCTCCCCCTTCTCTTCCATTCTCTCTCCTTCTCTCCCTTCTCTCTCCTTCAACCCCTTCTCTTCCATTCTCTCTCCTTCAACCCCCTTCTCTTCCATTCTCTCTCCTTCTCTCCCCTTCTCTCTCCTTCAACCCCCTTCTCTTCCATTCTCTCTCCTTCTCTCCCCTTCTCTCCCCTTCTCTCTCCTTCAAACCCCTTCTCTTCCATTCTCTCTCCTTCTCTCCCCTTCTCTCCCCTTCTCTCTCCTTCAACCCCCTTCTCTTCCATTCTCTCTCCTTCTCTCCCCTTCTCTCCCCTTCTCTCTCCTTCAACCCCCTTCTCTTCCATTCTCTCTCTCTCTCCTTCTCTCTTCCTTCTCTCTCCTTCAACCCCTTCTCTTCTCTCTCCTTCAACCCCCTTCTCTTCCATTCTCTCTCCTTCTCTCCCCTTCTCTCTCCTTCAACCCTCTTCTCTTCCATTCTCTCCTTCTCTTCCCTTCTCTCCCCTCTCTCTCCTTCAACCCCCTTCTCTTCCATTCTCTCTCTCCTTCTCTCCCCTTCTCTCCCCTCTCTCCTTCAACCCCCTTCTCTTCCATTCTCTCTCCTCCCCTCTCTCCCCTTCTCTCCCCTTCTCTCTCCTTCAACCCCTTCTCTTCCATTCTCTCCTCTCTCCCCTTCTCTCCCCTTCTCTCCCCTTCTCTCTCCTTCAACCCCCTTCTCTTCCATTCTCTCTCCTTCTCTCCCCTTCTCTCCCCTTCTCTCTCCTTCAACCCCCTTCTCTTCCATTCTCTCTCCTTCTCAACCCCTCTCCTTCTCTCCCCCTTCTCTTCCATTCTCTCTCCTTCTCTCTCCTTCAACCCCCTTCTCTTCCATTCTCTCTCCTTCTCTCCCCTTCTCTCCCCTTCTCTCTCCTTCAACCCCCTTCTCTTCCATTCTCTCTCCTTCTCTCCCCTTCTCTCCCCTTCTCCTCTCCTTCAACCCCCTTCTCTTCCATTCTCTCTCCTTCTCCCCCTTCTCTTCTTCATTCTCCCCTTCTCCTTCAACCCCCCCCTTCTCTTCCATCCTCTCTCCTTCTCTCTTCCATTCTCTCTCCTTCAACCCCCTTCTCTCCCCTTCTCTCTCCTTCAACCCCCTTCTCTTCCATTCTCTCTCCTTCTCTCTCTCTCCCCCTCTCTCTTCAACCCCCTTCTCTTCCTTCTCTCCCCTTTTCTCTCCTTCAACCCCCCTTCTCTCTCCTTCAACCCCTTCTCTTCCATTCTCTCTCCTTCAACCCCCTTCTCTTCCATTCTCTCTCCTTCAACCCCTTCTTCTCTCCCCTTCTCCTCTCCTTCAACCCCTTCTCTCCCCTTTCTCTCTCTTCTTCTATCCCCTTCTCTCTCTCATCCCCCTTCTCTCCCCTTTCTCTCTCCTTCTCTCCTTCCTCTCTCCTCTCCAATTTTCTCCTTCAACCCCCTGCTCTCTTCCATTCTCTCTCCTTCAACCCCTTCTCTCCCCTTCTATTCCTTCAACCCCTTCTCTCTCCTTCAACCCCCTTCTATTCCTTCAACCCCCTTCTCTTCCTTTCTATTCCTTCAACCCCTTCTCTACCCTTCTCCATTCCTTCAACCCCTTCTCTCCCTTTCTATTCCTTCATCCCCCTTCTCTCATCCCCCCTCTCCCCTTTCTCTCCCTTTCTCTTCTTCTCTCTCTTCAACCTCATTTTCTCTTCGACCCCTTCTTCCCTCTATTTTCAACACCCTTCTATTCTTCAACCCCCTTCCCTTCTATTTTCAACCACCTTCAACACCCTTCTCTCTTCTTTAACCACCTTCAACCTCATTCTCTCCCCTTTTCCTTTCAACACCCTTCTCTTCCCTCTTTTTCAACCACCTTCAACACCCTTCTCTCTTCTTTAACCACCTTTTCCTTACCACCTCTTCCCCTTCTCTCTCCTTCAACACCCTTCTCTCCCCTTCTCTCTCCATCAACACCCTTCTCTCCCCTTCTCTCTTCTTTAACCACCTTCTCTTTCCTTCTCTCTCCTTCAACACCCTTCTCTCCCCTTCTCTCTCCTTCAACCCCCTTATCGCCCCTAATCTCTACTTCAACCCCCTTCTCCCCCTTCTCTACACTTCTCTCCTTCATGCTCCGTAAACCCCATTCTCTCCCCTTCTCTGTCCCTCAACCCCCTTAACTCTCCTTCTCTCCCCGTCTCTCTCCCAGTCTCTCTCCTTCTCTCTCTCCTTCTCTCTCTCCTTCTCTCTCCTTCCCTCCTCTTCTTCCTCCTTCAACCCTCTTTTCTAGACTTCAACCCTCTTCTGTCCCCTTCTCCCCCTTCTCTCTCCCCTTCTCACACTTGAGCATCTAGTTTGTGTGTGATTGAAATCATTAGTCAACACTGTTGGTTTAACTCTTAGCCTGAAATGTCTGCTCCGCCGCATTAATCGAATTAATTAACATACAGTGCATTTGGAAAGTATTCAGACCTATTGACTTATTCAACATTTTGTTACATTACAGCCTTATTCTAAAACATATTTCAAAACAATCTAGACACAATACCCCATAATGACAAATCAATAACAGGTTTTTAGATTTTTGCTGTGTACGTAGGGTTGTTGTCATGTTGGAAGGTGAACCGTCACCCCAGTCTGAGGTCCTTAACGCTCTGGAGCAGGTTTTCAGCAAGGATCTCTCTGTACTTTTCTCTATTCATCTTTGCCTCGACCCTGAGTAGTCTCCCAAGTCCCTGCCGTTGAAAACATACTCAGTGCTTGATGCTGTCACCACCATGCTTCACCGTAGCTGGTGCCAGGTTTCCTCCAGATCTGATGCTTGGCTTTCAGGCCAAAGTGTACAAGCTTGGTTTGATCAGACTTGAGAATCTTGTTTCAGGTGCCCTTTGGCAAACCCCAAGCGGGCTGTCATGTGACTTTTACTGAGGAGTGATTTCCATCTTGGCACTAACCATGAAAGCCTGTTGGAGTGCTGCAGAGATGGTTGTCCTTCTGGAAGGTTCTCCCATCTCCACAGAGGAACTCTAGAGCTCTATCAGAGTGACCATTGGGTCTACACCTCCCTGAAGCCTTTGTCTCCTGATTGCTCAGTTTGGCTGGGCTTCCAGCTCTAGGAAGAGTCTTGGTGGTTCCAAACTTCTTCTTCCATTTAAAAATGATTGAGCTCACTGTTTTTTTGGGGACCTTCAATGCTGCAGACATTTTTTGGTACCCTTCCCCAGATCTGTGCCTTGCCACAATCCTGTCTTGGAGCTCCTTCAAACTCATGTCTTGGTTTCTGCTCTGACATACACTGTCAACTGTGAGACCTTATATAGACAGGTGTGTGGCTTTCCAAATCATGTCCAATCAATTGAATTTACCACAGGTGGACTCCAATCAAGTTGTAGAAACATCTCAAGCATGATCAATGGAAACAGGATGCACCTGAGATCAATTTTGAGTCTCATATTAAGGAGTCTGAATACTTACAGTACCAGTCAAAAGTTTGGACACACCTAGTCATTCAAAGGTTTCTTTATTTGTACTATTTTCTACATTGTAGAAGATAGTGAAGACATCAAAACTATGAAAAAACACATTGAATAATGTAGTAAGAAAGAGTTAAAAAAAAGATTTCTACAAAGTAGCCAACCTTTGCCTTGATGACAGCTTTGCACACTCTTGGCATCTTTTTATTTACTTTTATTTAACCTTTATTTAACGAGGCGTAAATACATTTTCAAAAAAACTGTTTTCGCTTTGTCATTATGGGGTAATGTGTTTAGATTGATGAGGAAAATAATACATTTGGTCAATTTTAGTATAAAGCTGTAACGTAACAAAATGGGAAGGGTTCTGAATACTTTAAGAAATCCCCACCAAAATCTGTCTGTTTAAGATAGATACAGTATCTGGTTTTTTTTGCATAGGCTGCGTCTCAATTCAGCGAATCCAACGGATATTGCCCTTTCGCATATTCGGTGAAAGGTGGCAGAGCTAGAGTGGTGTTTGTCAGACCGTGAGACATAACAAAAATCTTTTCTCACAAAAACATCTGTAACGTCCGAACGGTTTGGCTGACAAAGTATTATGACCCCTCTCATGAGTGCCAAAAAGTTTCACAAGACTAGTCTGAAGTCGCTACAGCCTCTTCTGCCAACTTCTGTCTGTAGCATCCGAACGGTTTAGGCTAAACTAATACACACGATTTGGGCTACACACTCTGTGGACAGCTGAGATTCTCACGAACACAATGGTGTTTTCCTTTTTGCTCTGGGACGCCCACATGCCTCACCAGTTAAAAAGTAAATATACAAGAAATAGAGTAGTGCCTAAAATAAGGAGATAAATACATGTCAAAATAAAAATATACCAAAAACATAAGTTTACTGATATCTCTCAGATAGAGGGCAGACACTTCAGAACAAACTTTCTTTAGATATCTCTGGGGACTGTTGTTCCATGTAGTGAATCTGTTATTCAATGTGTTTCTATTGGCTAATAACAGTAATGCCAAATTCAATGTTTCATTCAATAGTATTTGTATGTTTGTTTTTTTATACCTTAAGGGTTCTTAAAATTCTAAATCAAATGGTTAAAGGATCCTTGGTATGTCCAAAACAATTCCATATGTTAGCTTAGACTCTAGAGGTTCAAATATGCATTGCTTTCTTGCCACCACTATATTGTTTGTGTACTACTCCAGAATAAGTTTCCCCTCCACCAATCTCCTATCAGAAGCTATAGGAGGATTTCAGGATCAAGTTGATGAAATGGGGGATTGAGTGTGTTTAAGAACATGATTATAAGTCCGCCTAAGCACATAATGCACGGAGGGGGGAAATCTGCTTGCACGTGTTCTCTTTAATCGGCTTTGCGTCGTTGATAACAATGCGTACCTATTTATCTGTGTTTGTGTAAGGGCCGCTGCAGGTCTGTCACTTTGGGGCCCACTATGGGACCTCTGGGTGGTACAGGGGCTTGAGCTGACAAGTGCAGTGGGGGCTGACTAAATCCTGTCTATTCTCCCTGGCACTACCCCGTGCCAGGAATGGGGCTGTGCAGTGCAGGCTGAGCCCTGCCACAAACTGCAGAGGGGTAAAGGGGGGCATGGGCACCGCCCGGCTAGGTATTTACTCTCACCCAACAACGGCACTGGGCCAGAGCACAGCAACCTGACACACAGATACAGACAAACAGGGTTGGGTAGACATAGTGAAGGAAGGCACGGTGAACATTTATTAATATCAGGTCGATATTTAAGTGAAAAGCCTAGACCAGGTTAAATAAAGAATAAAAAACAAACGATATTATATCTTACTAAAATCCATTCCACTCCATTTAATATGATGTGTTATGTTATATTGGCTTCCCAATTGCAATTTCATATATATTGTCATGAATTTGGAATATGTATGATATGTTATGAATTCCAATTTGTTGTTGCTTATGTTAGCTAAGTGGCTAGGTAACCAATGCTAAAGTTAGCTAGACTAGGTTTTGGCATAGGGGTTCAAGTTAAGGGTTAGGAGTTAGGATAAAGGTTAAAGGGTAAGGCAAGCTAACATGCTAAGTTGTAGCAAATAGTTGCACAGTTGCTAATTAGTTGTTTTTGGACTGTCGGGCCAAAAGGGATTCGTAGCTAGCAGGAAGTTAGACAGACAATGTAACTGAATGTTGTTTTTTATCTTAAAAAAAACAACATTCAGTTACATTGTCTGTCTAACTTCCTGCTAGTTACGAATCCCTTTTGGCCCGACAGTCTAGGGGGGATGGTAATGAGACCCGTAACATAACTTATGCAAATTATTATTGTGACAAAGTAAAAGTGTGAACGAAATAACCACGACAACAGAAATCTACCGTCAAACTCCAGGTTTATTTATAAACACACGGTAATGGGGGGGAGCAGGAAACGGGGCTGAGCTGGACCCAAGGAAAGAAACAATAAATATACAAAAAAAAAACTAAGCTAGACTAGCCTACTTTAACAACAGCTAACTAACTAACCAAAAATACAGTGGGTGGTCCGCCCAGTTCTAACTAGTGTATTTAACAAAGTTCACCTACGGGTAGTGTATGCCCATGGGCGACTTGTCTTGGTTTCCCCCTTTTCCCACCAGCAACAAACAAACACCATAACCAAAAAATACTCACAGGTGATGACAAAGTGCTATGGAGGTGCTCAAACAAAAGAGAGGTTAAGACACAAAGCAAGAGTGAAACACAGAGACCTACAGACATGGCATTTACAGAGAGATTGAGCTCTAGAGCAAACAACTGATGGGGTTTTTAAACCAAGGGAAAGGAACTGTGATAGGGTAGGAAACAGGAGGAGGTGTGTCTTCTGATTGTTGTCTGATTGGGGAGTGATGATTTTCACCTGTGAGGGGAGAAGGAGAGAAAAGAAACACACACAGGATACACACACAGGATACTTGTATCCGTAACACTTGTATCCGTAACACTCCCACCCTTAAAAGAGCAACCCTAGGGGGGGATTTCGACCACAGTATTAATGAATACTCACAACAACAAAGCAACAACCTTGCAAAACATACAACAATTATTACACACGAGACAAAGCATCTGCCAACACATTATCTGAACCCTTTTTGTGACGGATCTCCAAATTATAATTTTGTACAATCAGCGCCCAACGCATAAGGCGCTGGTTCTGGTTGTACATTCGGTGGAGAAAAACTAAGGGGTTATGGTCAGTATATACAATCACGGGTAGGGCACTGGAACCAATGTATACTTCAAAGTATTGCAGAGCCAACAACAAAGCAAGAGCTTCTTGTTCTATTGTCGCATAGTTTGTTTGACATTTATTAAATTTACGTGAAAAATAACAAACGGGATGATCCATTCCACTCTTGTCCTGCTGCAGTAGAACAGCACCAGCACCTCTGGCACTAGCATCTACCTCAAGTTTGAACGGTTGTTCAAAATCTGGAGCAGCAAGTACAGGTGTACTACATAAGAGTGCTTTCGCTGATTCAAAAGCTCTCTTACAATCAGGGGACCACACAAATGGTCTTGCCGGACTAAGCAAATCGGTCAATGGAGCAACAACCGCAGAGAAATTTTTACAGAAGCTACGGTAGTAGCCAACCATCCCTAAAAAGCGGCGTAGCTCTCGTCTGGTGGTAGGTGCAGGGAATGCAGTTATAGCCAAGACCTTGGCATCAACAGGGCGCACCTGTCCATGGCCAACCTCTTTACCGAGATAGGTAACAGTAGCCTTCCCAAACTCGCACTTTGCCAAGTTCAGGGTTAGAGAAGCAGCTGCCAACCGTTCACATACTACCCTTAGCGAGTCAACATGATCTGACCACTCAGACGAACAAATCACTAGGTCATCAAGGTATGCACTACAATTAGGAACGCCAGCTAATACGGAGTTAACCAGTCGTTGGAAGGTGGCTGGTGCATTTCGCATCCCAAAAGCCATGACTGAGTACTGTAGGAAGTTGTCTGGGGTCACAAAGGCAGAAATCTCAGAAGCACGTGAAGTTAACGGAACCTGCCAGTAACCTTTTAAGAGGTCTAACTTAGTTACATACTTAGCAGCACCAATAGTGTCGATACAGTCGTCCAGTCGGGGTAACGGGAACGAATCTGGCATTGTGACAGAATTTACCTTTCGATAATCCGTACATAACCTGGACGTACCATCAGGTTTAGGAACCAAAATGCAAGGAGAACTCCAAGGGCTGGAACTTGGCGTAGCCAGGTCATTCTCCAACAAATATTTCACCCCATCCCTCATTACCTTCCTCTTGGAAGCGTTGATACGATATGGGTGTTGCTTGATAGGTGTAGCATTTCCAACATTAATGTCATGTTCCAACACATTTGTGCGAGTAGGAACGTCATTCAAGAGACATGGAAAACTGTGTAGTAGCCTCACAATATCATTAGCCTGTCCATCCGTTAAATGAACCAGACCTGACTGGATAGACAGCAGCATTTCTGAGTTGGGCAATCTAACAAACTGCTGTTGAGTGTTGCGCAACTCCAATCCATCATCATCATCATCATCAATATGACAGTCCACTATGATAGCAGTAGTAGCAGAGGAGACAGCAGTACCTTCCTCTGTTTTTGAACTCTCTAACTGTGTGATGGGTCGGGTGTGGTAAGCTTTCAACATGTTAATGTGACACACACGAGATTGGCATTGTCTATCAGGAGTTTGAAGCACATAGTCAGTTTCACTTATTTTCTTTTCAATTAAATAAGGACCAGAGAAACAAGCTGACAGTGAAGATCCTGGAACAGGTAATAAAACCAGTACTTGGTCACCTGGCTGTAGTGGACGAGAAACAGCCTCTTTATCATAGTGTCTTTTCATGCTCCTCTGTGAGGAAGACAGAGCTTCCTTTGCGAGAGCACAAGCTTGGTGCACTCACCGACTAACGTAGTCCAACACATTCTCATCTCTGGTACACAACTTTAACCTGTTAAGCTTCCCCCTACTTTTCTGAAATACAAAAATCGCGCAACATTTTGGCGTCCTACCAGGCCAGAATATAGTATATGCATATGATTAGTATGTGGATAGAAAACACTCAGACGTTTCCAAAACTGTTTAAATCACGGCTTGAGACAGAGCTTCCTTTACAAGCTTGGTGTAGGCACTCACGAAAGCGACTAACGTAGTCCAACACATTCTCATCTCTGGTACACAACTCTTGGGACAAGAACTGTTCTTTAAGGACTTTCATTGGTCCTCTCACTGTGTGACCAAACACCAGTTCAGCCGGGCTGAAACCTAGGGACTCCTGCACAGTTTCACGAGTAGCAAACAAAACTAGAGGAACTCCCTCATCCCAATCTTTCTCAGATTCCAAACAATATTTACGTAGCATAGACTTCAGTGTCTGATGCCATCTTTCAAGCGCACCCTGAGACTCTGGGTGATAGGCACTTGACACACGGTGCGTAATTGACAAGGATTTTAACACCTGCTTGAAGAGCTTGGATAGGAAATTGGTACCTTGATCGCTTTGTACCACCTTAGGTAACCCGAATGTCGTGAAAATTTTTATTAAGGCTTTACTCACTACCGGGCGGTAATCCTTCTCAGAGGAATGGCCTCGGGGTATCTTGTAGCCATACACATTATCGTTAACAAAAACTGGTTACCCGATTTTGTCTTCGGTAACGGTCCGACACAATCAACCACCACATGCTCGAATGGTTCACCTATGACAGGTATGGGACAAAGAGGAGCGGGAGGAATAACCTGATTTGGTTTTCCTGTTATCTGACATGTGCGGCATGTCCGACAGAACTGACCCACATCTTGTT
Source organism: Oncorhynchus tshawytscha (assembly GCF_018296145.1). Classification (NCBI taxonomy): domain Eukaryota; kingdom Metazoa; phylum Chordata; class Actinopteri; order Salmoniformes; family Salmonidae; genus Oncorhynchus; species Oncorhynchus tshawytscha. Next base: position 43,300,257 of record NC_056439.1, on the reverse strand, counting down.
TTAAACCCGGCCAAAAGAAATGTCGAAGGATCCGATCATAAGTTTTTGTGATTCCTAAATGACCAGACCACTGGTGATCATGAGCAAGGGATAACACATTTTGTCGAAAGGCTGTAGGAATCACCATTTGGTAAACAGCATTCCAATCTCCATCCGCGTCAACATGAGATTTCCATTTACGCATGAGGAGATTATCATCAATGAAGTAAGCCACGTTCTTCTTCTTTACATCTTCCAATGAGACAACACTAGAAAAACATTTAGCAAGCTTGTTGTCAACCTTTTGGTTAGCAATCAGCTGCTCACGAGTGACTGGTAACTGTATTGCCTCAGCAATAAGTTCAACGTTCTTTGATTCTTTCCTGGGCTGTTTGTCAGAGGTGATCAGCTTCTCAGAGCTATCACACAATCCATCCTCTTGATCATCCTCTTTGAACAGAACAGTGTTTGAGAAATCTATCACGTCACCCTCTTGTAGTGCCTGAGCACGAGTGATAGCACAAGCGGGGAACACATGTGGATAACTCTGTGCCAGCTCATTCGAGAGATAGTGGTCACTTTTATCCAATACTTCCAATACAGGTACTACGTTTCCTCCGGCAATATCGTTACCCATTACAAAGGTCACACCTTTCACTGGCAACATAGGACGTACCCCCACTCTGAATATTCCACTGATTAACTCAGAGTGTACTTTCACAAAGTGCAATGGCACTGGGACAAAACCCATTTCAATACCCTGCACTAACACACTGGAACCACAGTATGTATCGTCAGATAAGGGCAACACATCAGACAATATAAACGACTGCGCCGCACCAGTATCTCGATTTTAACCGGTCGCTGAGACGCTTAGTCATTCGTTAGGGACACAAACCCCTCGAAAATGAATGGTTCATAACTGCGGTCGGGGACTGAGACTTTCAAACTACAGTTACCCTGAGGCACCTGTTTTGTTGCAGACCACTCAACCGTACGAATTAGAGCAACACCTGTTGGTGGCTTGGCACGAAGAGGCATCCCTTGTTTGCGTTTAAGCAGGAAGCAGGAATCATTAATCATATGTCCTACTTTATGACAATAGAAACAGGGACGCTCATTCTTCTGGCGTGCTTGATATACTACTGCTGGCCGACTAGGGCTAAAGGTAGGAAACTCAGTGGCTCTACTCTCAGTTTGAGCCGAAAACACACTCTTGTGCGTCAACACAAACTCGTCTGCCAACACAGACGCTTCTGCCAGGGAGGATACTTTCTGTTCGTTTAGGTAAACTACAATGCGTTCGGGTAAGCAATTTTTAAACTCTTCCAACAAGATTAACTCCCGGAGAGAGTTGAAATCAGTTACCTTACTAGCAGCATGCCATTTATCAAACAGATTTCCCTTGTCTCTAGCAAATTCCACATAAGTCTTACTAGAAGACTTTCTATGAGACCTAAATCTCTGACGGTATGCCTCAGGCACAAGCTCATAGGCACGAAGAACAGTAGCTTTGACCACTTCATAATTCAAACTGTCCTCTAGAGGTAGCGCTGACAAAACCTCTTGGGCTTTACCAGTTAATTTACACTGAAGTAATAGACACCATACCTCTTCAGGCCATTTCAATGCTACGGCTATACGCTCAAATACACAAAAATAGGAGTCAACCTCTGACTCTCTGAACAAAGGTACTAAGGCAATCTGCCTACTAATGTCAAATGGGTTTGAGGACACAGCAGGTGAGGACGGCTCACAAACAGGCACAGTAGGAAGGAAGGCTAGCCTTGCTGTCTCTGCCTCCAGTTCCATCTGGCGCATTTTGAACTCCAACTGCCGTTGTTCTCGTTCTTTTTCTGCCTCAATTTTACACATCTCCAACTGGAGAGTCTCTCGCCTAATTTGGGCTCTCTTCCACCTCCAGTTGGAACTGTGCTAAACGGACATCCCTCCTGGCATCACCATTTGACAGTGGGGAGAGTGGATCAAAACGGGACAATGTGGCTGGTGTTTTAGCCTCTCCCTTATTATCAGACACCAATGGGCTTACAGGAGCAGCAACATCCCCTACAGGGGTAGTAGACTCAGGCAGCGGTAACACAAGCACCTGCTCTTCCAACAATACATTTAATACTAGCTGTTTAACCTCCGCCTTAACTAAACTCTGCGGAATCGATACTGAATAATGGTCAGCCAAGGTCATTAAATCAACTCTACGACATTTGTCAAAAACCTCCCACGAAGGGTTATCCAAAAAGGATTTCAAATCAAAAGTAGTCATTTTACACTACTTCACAAGTGCCAAAGAAAATAGCAAACACTAATGCTACTTCAGCTATGACGCTCAACACTGAACTATACCACTACGACAATCTACATGAGCGGCATGGGTGTCAGTTATGACAGATCCCGGACGAGCCCCCACTTATGTTACGAATCCCTTTTGGCCCGACAGTCTAGGGGGATGTTAATGAGACCCGTAACATAACTCATGCAAATTATTATTGTGACAAAGTAAAAGTGTGAACGAAATAACCACAACAGAAATCTACCGTCAAACTCCAGGTTTATTTATAAACACACGGTAATGGGGGGAGCAGGAAAAGGGGCTGAGCTGGACCCAAGGAAAGAAACAATAAATATACAAAAACACCCCTAAGCTAGACTAGCCTACTTTAACAACAGCTAACTAACTAACCAAAAATACAGTGGGTGGTCTGCCCAGTTCTAACTAGTGTATTTAACAAAGTTCACCTACGGGTAGTGTATGCCCATGGGCGACTTGTCTTGGTTTCTCCCTTTTCCCACCAGCAACAAACAAACACCATAACCAAAAACAATACTCACAGGTGATGACAAAGTGCTATGGAGGTGCTCAAACAAAAGAGAGGTTAAGACACAAAGCGAGAGTGAAACACAGAGACCTACAGACATGGCATTTACAGAGAGATTGAGCTCTAGAGCAAACAACTGATGGGGTTTTTAAACCAAGGGAAAGGAACTGTGATAGGGTAGGAAACAGGAGGAGGTGTGTCTTCTGATTGATGATTGATTGTTGTCTGATTGGGGAGTGATGATTTTCACCTGTGAGGGGAGAAGGAGAGAAAAGAAACACACACAGGATACACACACAGGATACTTGTATCCGTAACACTTGTATCCGTAACACTAAAGCTGGTAATGATGAGTTCATTGGGTTGCTAGACATTCATATTATAAGTCTTCCCATCCACCCCAACACCCTACTTTTGTTATTGCCTTAATAAGTAACCTACTGTCTTATTGAAAGTATATCATACTAAACGGGACAAACAACGTAACCTGACGTAACGTATTATATAATACTAAATGGAATGGCACAGATTGTAGTATGATATAATATGTTTTGCTCTGAGACAAGGTTGTAAAAACAAATCAGGCATACAGTTGAAGTCGGAAGTTTACATACACTTAGGTTGTAGTCATTAAAACTACATTTTCAACCACTTCACAAATGTCTTGTTAACAAACTATAGTTTTGGCAAGTCGGTTAGGACATCTTGTCACGACTTCCACTGAAGGTAGTTCCTCTCCCTGTTCGGGTGGCGCTCGGTGGTTGGCGTCGCAGGTCTACTATAACTTGGTGCGTATCCAGGAGGGAGATGAGTGGAAGACAGCGTTTAGTATCACATCCGGCCATTATGAGTACCTCGTCATGCCATGCCGTATGGGTTGAAAAATGCTCCAGCAGTCTTCCAATCTTTTGTAGACGAAATTCTAATGGACCCTGCATGGGCAGGGTGTGGTGGTTTATATCGATGACATTCTGGTCTATTCCACTACACGCGCCGCGCACGTGTCTCTGGTGCGCAAGGTACTTGGGCGACTGTTGGAGCTTGACCTGTACGTCAAGACTGAGAAATGTTTGTTCTTCAAACAGGCCTTCTCCTTCCTTGGGTATCACATTTCCACATCAGGGTTGGTGATGGAGTGTGACCGCATTGCAGCCGTGTGTAATTGGCCGACTCCAACCACGGTAGAGGTTTATCCGGGGTTTTGGGCAGGTGTCTGCTCCCATTACGCCACTGCTGAAGGGGGGGTGCATCTGGGGTGGTCGGCTGAGGGGGACAGGGCTTTTGGTCGCCTGAAGGCTCTTTTCACCTCGGCTCCCGTGTTGGCGCATCCGAATCCTTCTTTGGCAGTCATAATGGAGGTGGACGTGTCCGAGGCTGGGATTGGAACCGTGCTCTCACAGCGCTCAGGTACGCCACCGAAGCTCCGCCCCTGAGCTTTCTATTCGAGGAAGCTCAGCCCGGCGGAGCGAAACTTTGACGTGGGGAATAGGGAGTTGCTGGCTGTCGTCAGGGCCCTGAAGGTGTGGAGACATTGGCTTGAGGGGGCTCAACACCCTTTTCTCATCTAGACTGACCATCTACTATAGACCAGGCTCCCAGAACACTGTATGATATGGAGGAGCGGGCCATCGATCCTACTCCCATCCTTCTGGCCTCTTGTCTGGTGGCACCAGTGAGGAGGGGGGTGGACTCAGACATCGAGCGAGCATCACGTGTAGAGCCTACTCCACCACAGTGTCCAGCTGGACGGGTGTACGTTCCGCTGGAGGTTCGGGACAGGCTGATCTGGTGGGCTCACACGTCTCACTCCTCTGGTCATCCGGGGATTGGTAGGACGGTGTGATGTCTTAGTGGGAAGTACTGGTGGTCCACTTTAGCCAAAGACGTGAGGGTTTATTTGTCCTCCTGCTCGGTGTGAACTCAGTGCAAGGCTCCTAGGCACCTGCCCAGAGGGAAGTTACAACCCTTTCCCGTTCCACAGCGGCCTTGGTCACACCTGTCGGTTGACTTCCTGACCTGTTGTTGCCCTCCGTCACAGGGCAACACCACGATCCTGGTCGTTGTGGATCGGTTTTCTAAGTCCTGTCGTCTACTCCCTTTGCCCGGTCTCCCTACTGCCCTACAGACTGCGGAGGCCCTGTTTAATCATGTCTTCCAGCTCTACGGGGTGCCTAAGGACATTATTTCTGATCGGGGTCCCCAGTTCACTTCCAGGGTGTGGAAGGCGTTCATGGAACGTTTGGGGGTCTCGGTCAGCCTTACCTCGGGTTTTCACCCCGAGAGTAATGGGCAGGTGGAGAGAGTGAACCAGGATGTGGGTAGGTTTCTGCAGTCGTATTGCCAGGACTAGCCAGGGGAGTGGGCGAAGTATATCCCATGGGCAGAGATGGCCCACTCCTCTATGAACCTATCGCCATTCCAGTGCATGTTGGGCTATCAGCCGGTTCTGGTACCATGGCATCAGAACCAGACCGAGGCTCCTGTGGTGGACGATTGGGTGAGGCGCTCAAGGAAGACCTGGGAGGCCGCCCACGGGTACCTTAAAAGGGCCAAAGGGCGGCAGAAGGCAAGTGCTGACCGCCACCGCAGTGAGGCGAACACCAGGGGACCGGGTCTGGCTCTCGACCCGAAACCTGCCCCTACGCCTGCCCTGCCTGAAGCTGGGTCCACGGTTTGTGGGGCCGTTTAAAGTCCTGAGGAGAATAAACGAGGTGTGTTATAGGTTACAGCTCCCAACTTATTACCGTATTAACCCCACGTTTCATGTGTCTCTCCTCAGGCCGGTGGTGGCTGGTCCTCTTCAAGAAGCTGATGTAAGTGAGGTCCCTCCGCCCCCCATGGACATTGAGGGGGCGCTGGCGTATGCAGTTCGGTCCATACTGGACTCGAGGCGTCGGGTGAGGGGCCTTCAGTACCTCGTGGATTGGGAGGGGTACGGTCCGGAGGAGAGATGCTGGGTGTCAGTAGAGGACATATTGAACCCATCTATGGTGAAAGAGTTTCACCGCCTCCATCCAGATCGCCCTGCGCCTCGTCCTCCGGGTCATCCTCGAGGCTGGCGTCGGTGTCGCCGGTCTACTAGCCATCACCGATCCCTTTTCCTTTTCTGTTTGTTTTGTCTTTGGTTCTTTTCACACCTGATTTCAGTTGCCTTAATTTCTGTGTGTATATATTTACCCTGTTGCCTGCCTAGGTTTGTGCGGGATTATTCTTTTATTGTGATGTAGCTCGGTGAGGTTATACCCGATTTCTTGTTTTCACAGATTTAATAAGAGTGTGTTATTGTCGGAGCTTTGTTTGTTCCTCCGTGCGTTTGTATGGGTTCTCTGTTGTCGAGGGCGTTTGACTTTTTTGATTGTGCCATACCTGTGTTGGTGGACTTGCCAATTAAAGTACGCTTCTCAGACATCTCTGCTCTCCTGCGCCTGGCTCCTTCACCAACCTCATAACGCAACATTATCACACATCTACTTTGTGCATGACACAAGTAATTTTTCCAACAATTGTTTACAGACAGATTTCATCACTTATACTTTATTGTATCACAATTTCCTTGGGTCAGAAGTTCAAATACACTAAGTTGATTGTGCCTTTAAACAGCTTTGAAAACTATAGAAAATTATGTTATGGCTTTATAAGCTTCTGATAGGCTAATTGACATTGTTTGAATCAATTGGAGGTGTATCTGTGGATGTATTTCAAGGCCTACCTTCAAACTCAGTGCCTCTTCGCTTGACATCATGGCAAAAGAAATCAGCCAAGACCTCAGAAAACAAAATTGTAGACCTCCACAAGTCTGTTTCATCCTTGGGAGCAATTCACAAACCCCTGAAGGTACCACGTTCATCTGTACAAACAATAGTACGGAAGTATAAACACCATGGGACCACGCAGCCGTCATACCACTCATGAAGGAGATGCGTTCTGTCTCCTAGAGGTGAACGTACTTTGGTGCGAAAAGTGCAAATCAATCCCAGAACAACAACAAAGGACCTTGTGAAGATGTTGGAGGAAACAGGTACAAAAGTATCTATATCCACAGTAAAACAAGTCCCATATCAACATAACCTGAAAGGCTACTCAGCAAGGAAGAAGCCACTGCTCCAAAACCGCCATACAAAAGCCAGACTACGGTTTGTAACTGCACATGAGGATAAAGATCATACTTTTTGGAGAAATGTCCTCTGGTCTGATGAAACAGAAATAGAAATGTGTTTGGAGGAAAAAGGGGGAGGCTTGCAAGCCGAAGAACACCATCCCAACCGTGAAGCACGGGGGTGGCAGCATCATGTTGTGGGGGTGCTTTGCTGCAGGGGGGACTGGTGCACTTCACAAAATAGATGGCTTCATGAAGATGGAAAATTATGTGGATATGTTGAAGCAACATCTCAAGACATCAGTCTGGAAGTTATAGCTTAATCGCAAATGGGTCTTTGAAATGGACAATGACCCCAAGCATACTTCCAAGTTGTGGCAAAATGGCTTAAGGACAATAAAGTCAGGGTATTGGAGTGGCCATCACAAAGCCCTGACCTCAACCCTATAGAAGATTTGTGGCCAGAACTGAAAAAGCGCGCAACGCAAGGAGGTGTAACGGTTTTCCTCCTCTTCTGAGGATGAGTAGGAAAGATCGGACCAATGCGCAGCGTGGTAAATATCCATATTTTAATTAAATATACCCGAACACTGAATACAAAAGAACAAGAGAAAGAAATGAAAACCGAAACAGTTCTGTATGGTAACAGACACAGAAAACAACTAAGTACATACACAGAAAACAACTAAGTATGGTTCTCAATCAGAGACAACGATAAACAGCTGCCTCTGATTGGGAACCATGCCAGGCCAAACACAGAAATACAAAAACATAGAATGCCCACCCCAACTCATGCCCTGACCAAACTAAAATAGAGACATAAAAAAGGAACTAAAGTCAGGATGTGACAGGAGGCCTACAAACCTGACTCAGTTACACTAGCTCTGTCAGGAGGAATGTGCCAAAATTCCCCAAACTTATTGTGGGAAGCTTGTGGAAGGCTTCCCGAAACGTTTGACCCAAGTTAAACAATTTATAGGCAATGCTAACAAATACTAATTGAGTGTATGTAAACGTCTGACCCAATGGGAATGTGATGAAAGAAATTTTAACTGAAATAAATCATTCTCTCTACTATTATTCTGACATTTCACATTCTTAAAATAAAGTGGTGATCCTAACTGACCTAAGACAGGGAATTTGTACTAGGATTAAATGTCAGGAATTGTGGAAAAACTGAGTTTAAATGTATTTGGTTAAGGTGTATGTAAACTTCCAACTTCAACTGTATGTAGACTACTGATATGCACCAAAAGTGTATACAGGTGTAGTATTGCAAGTATCACAAGTTCTCTGTACATGGAAATGAGAATAAAAATGATGATCATACCATCCCTATATGTCCTATTTCCCATTGCCCGTTTCATGGTGTACTGCTCCAAAGTATGATTGGACCTGAATTTTGCTAATGCAGACTTTGATTTACATGTACCATTTAAATGGTGGCATTGCTTATGACTGTGCTTTTGAGACTTGTACTTAAACCAGCTCGATTATTCCAAACGCATATTTCATTTCACTTGGTTGATGGTCCCATATGGTAAGATGTTTCATTTTCAATACAGAATCCCAGATATAATGACACTCAATTAAAAAGCAATACGCAATGACATTCCGTGATAATTACGTTTTTTCCCCCCTCTACGTTTTAACACCCTGCTACCACAGCCGCAGGAAGAAGTTTGGGGTTGGAGGTGCTGATATCAGTCTGCTAATAAAGGACTAGTAAAGGCCCAGTGCACTACTTTTTCAGATTTTTAAACTAAATGTATTTGAGTGTTTACCAGCATTTGTAATGTGAATCTGATAATTATCTGTACAAAGTAATTAATCTGATAATACTTGTGGAATATATGCTTGCTATATGATTTCCAATTTCTTTAAATACTCTGTAAAGGCAACTTGTTTCTCTGTGAAAACTGAAATAGTCCATTCTTTCCTTCTTCATATTAGTAGATGCTCTTATCCAGAGCAATTTACAGTAATAAAATGCATATATTTTCCCCATGGGAATTGAACCAACAATCCTAGCATTGCAAGTGCCATGCTCTACCAACTGAGCCACATCATATAAAGGTGAAATAGATCAATATCATCACAAACAACTTGATGGGGAAAATAAAGGAATATATATATATATAAAATATGCATGTATATATTTATATATTTAAAATAACATACATATTTATACAAATATACATATGGGGGATTGGAAATGATGCAGACAACTACATGGATAGAGGCCACAATCTATCTGCAATAAATAAAAATAAAAAATAAAATAAATTCCTGTACATTGTTTTTCTTCATGGTGATGGAAAGTCTACAGGTACTAACCTAGATGACCAGCCTGGTTTGTAAGGATGGTAAAGTGGTTTGTAAGGATGGTAAATTAATACTGCACAAAAAGTGGTTGTTTTCCATGTTATTTGATCCGATTTGATTTTTATTTTGATGTGGATGTTCTGTGTCTTGCCCATAACCTTGCACCTTTTGATGTAAATGTTTGAAGACAGGGTTTTGTTCCATCTGGATTCCACTAAAATGGCAAGTACAGAGAAAAGGACAGGGCAACAACAACTCTTACAATTCCAACTATTGAATCCTGCAAGATAATGTTCTTAATTGTATTACCTTTATTTGCCAAAGTAGAGCCGCTGAAAAAAATGTTTTCCCCGTACTACAGACCTCTATCTCGGTCCGCTAATACTAGTAAAGTCTTTTGTAAAAAAATATACACTGCTCAAAAAAATAAAGGGAACACTAAAATAACACATCCTAGATCTGAATGAATTAAATATTCTTATTAAATACTTTTTTCTTTACATAGTTGAATGTGCTGACAACAAAATCACACAAAAATTATCAATGGAAATCAAATTTGTCAACCCACGGAGGTCTGGATTTGGAGTCACACTCAAAATTAAAGTGGAAAACCACACTACAGGCTGATCCAACTTTGATGTAATGTCCTTAAAACAAGTCAAAATGAGGCTTAGTAGTGTGTGTGGCCTCCACATGCCTGTATGACCTCCCTACAATGCCTGGGCATGCTCCTGATGAGGTGGCGGATGGTCTCCCGAGGGATCTCCTCCCAGACCTGGACTAAAGCATCCGCCAACTCCTGGTCAATCTGTGGTGCAACGTGGCGTTGGTGGATGGAGCGAGACATGATGTCCCAGATGTGCTCAATTGGATTCAGGTCTGGGGAACGGGCGGGCCAGTCCATAGCATCAATGCCTTCCTCTTGCAGGAACTGCTGACCCACTCCAGCCATATGAGGTCTAGCATTGTCTTGCATTAGGAAGAACCCAGGACCAACCGCACTAGCATATGGTCTCACAAGGGGTCTGAGGGTCTCATCTCGGTACCTAATGGCAGTCAGGCTACCTCTGGCGAGTACGTGGAGGGCTGTGCGGCCCCCCAAAGAAATGCCACCCTACACCATGACTGACCCACCGCCAAACCGGTCATGCTGGAGGATGTTGCAGGCAGCAGAACGTTCTCCACGGCGTCTCCAGACTCTGTCACGTCTGTCACATGTGCTCAGTGTGAACCTGCTTTCATCTGTGAAGAGCACAGGGCGCCAGTGGCAAATTTGCCAATCTTGGTATTCACTGGCAAATGCCAAACGTCCTGCACGGTGTTGGGCTGTAAGCACAACCCCCACCTGTGGACGTCAGGCCCTCATACCACCCTCATGGAGTCTGTTTCTGACCGTTTGAGCAGACACATGCACATTTGTGGCCTGCTGGAGGTCATTTTACAGGGCTCTGACAGTGCTCCTCCTGCTCCTCCTTGCACAAAGGCGGAGGTAGCGGTCCTGCTGCTGGGTTGTTGCCCTCCTACGGCCTCCTCCACATCTCCTGATGGACTGGCCTGTCTCCTGGTAGCACCTACATGCTCTGGACACTACGCTGACAGACACAGCAAACCTTCTTGCCACATCTGGCATTGATATACTCTCTCACTCTCTCTCTCTCTCTCTCTCTCTCTCTCTCTCTCTCTCTCTCTCTCTTTCTCTCTCCCTCTCTCTCTCTCTCTTTCTCTCTTTCTCTTTCTCTCTCTCTTTCTCTCTCCCTCTCCCCCCCCCCCTCTCTCTCTCTCTCTCTCTCTCTCTCTCTCTCTCTCTCTCTTCTTCTCTTCTGGAGGCTTTTAGCAGACCCCTCAATTGGGGAATTCCATTGGGGGGAACTTCCCTCACATTATTATTACTCTGATGGAATATGTCTTTACTGTGTTCATTGTCAAGGACGACAGTATTGGTCATGGGACCACATTGGCCTTGAATGCTAACATGTTAAAGCAACACTCCTTTTGTCGTTGTAGTTCACTCAGTGTACACACCAGAACCTGAGCTATATGCGCTGGATAAACATAGACCCATAACCCTGAGGGGCAATGCAATAAGGTACTGCATTATCATGGTACCATAATGGGCATGTGTTAAGGCTTGTCAGCAACAAGACATGAGGTGAATGAGAAATGTAAAAGCCTTCAAGGAAATCTGTCTCACCAAAGATTTATGCAGAATCATTGTTTACACAATTACTGCCTATACACAGCTGGTAGAAACGACTTGTTAGGGGAGTCAACCCCCTATTTCTACATTCTGAAAACTAATCTGCAGATTTATTCCACTATGTAAAAAGAGGTTCATTCTGCTCCAATGAATCAAGCCCATTTTAATAAAAATAAACTGTAAAATGTCTGGTTTGCTGTCCTTTTCCCGCCAGTCAGTCGGTGTGTTCTATTAATCCTCAGGGATTGGTAACAAGGCCCAACACATCAGCGGATTTCCCAGCCTTCACTCACAAAATGATCCGCAGATGGATAGGGGACATACAGTTCGCTGGCACCGGGGACCTAGGCAAAGATGTGGATTGGCCTGTGTCATGTTCTTCCACAGATGAAGGAGCCTGTTAAGCACTGATTTATTTGGCTTTGGCATCTGCTACATTTGCATGGGGTTTCATGCAGACCTGTAAGGAAGAACACCCAACTCCCCGGTGGCCCACAAACTAGATTCGCTATGCTAATTCTACCCCCCTTGCCCCACAAAATTGTAAAACTTTTCCCCTCTTAAACAAAGTAATTGTTAAGCATGCATTATGAAAGGACAGCGTTGTCTTGTCCAGGCGCTACCATTTCTGATGGCTGCACACAGGGACAAAGTCATGTCAAAATTCCACAAGGATCAGTTTGTTTTTTATGTAGTCTCTGTGGACAGTTTCCTTGCTATGTTTTCCCTCTACCACCTCATATTCTCCACTGCTGCTGATGCGCTTGCATCTGTAATCAGAATGTTACCTTCTTGGTTGCTGTGCCTTTTTTGCCTGGCACTGCAGCTAAACCGGCTGTTCAGGGGGCTAGCTGGGGGCTTAGCGCCACACTGGGTTTCAATGGGAGCCCACATCACTGCCAGTGCTTATCTCCCCCCATGCAGGAGAAAGGTGGCATAGAGCCGGTGGCTTATTAGAGAAGCAGGGAATGTATCCCAGCATCCCTCTCATATGTGCCTTCACACTCTGGGCCAATAGCTGCATGGACCCCCATAGATCCAAGCAGTCTAGGAAAGGAAAGTGTTAAAACCTCCTGTGAAGTGAGATGAACTTCCTGTTGGTAATGTCTTCATTATGGCTCTGTGGCTGTGGCCATTATGTCAGAGCATAAGGATAATAATCATAAAATGAAAGGCCAGGAGGACCATTCAGCATCAAAGGTTTGCACTACTAATGTGCACCAATTACGTGCAATCACATACAATCTTACTTCCTCCATTTTCTGTTTTCCCCTTTCACTTACCACTGTAACTTCCCAGGTTTTTGTCAATGCACAGCACTACCCACCAGCTCACTATTTTATTTCATCATTGAAGCTTGTGGCATAATGTGCAGAAGCGTAATATCAGGGAGGGTATTTGCATTCAGTGTTTAAAAAAGGAGGGAGAATGTCATTGATTTATAACCGCCATGAAAGGGCTCTTATTAACACAGCCATACTCAAGCATGGTATTGGATAACCATTAGCAGGTAATCTGGCTCTCCCTGGGGATAAGGAAGGCATGAAAGGCCAAAACAAAACACTGCATAGAAATTGAATTTAAATTAGTTGGTTTTAGGAAAAATACACTAGATATATTTGGTTGATGACCAGAATGTATCCACAGGGTGGCAGGTAGCTTAGCAGAAGAGCGTTGGGCCAGTAACTGAAAGGATGCTGGTTCGAATCACTGAGCTGACTAGGTGAAAAATCAGTTGATGTTCCCTTGAGCAAGGCACTTAACAGTAAGTTGCTCTGGATAAGACGTAAATGTAATATAAAAAATGTAAGAAGTTCATTATTGATCTTATCAAACTAGTACATGTACATTCATTAGTACTTGTACATTCAATATGTATTATAATACATCTTAAGTCAGAAAAAAATACAATAATTCCAACACGAATGCACAGTAATGGGGCTTCCTAAGTATTGTTTCAGGAGATGTAAGCATACTGTACCAGTGACTTATCCTCTTGTCTAAACCACTGTATCCACAGTACACTAGCCCTAGCCCACTCAACCACCCACATGCTGAATGGGCCTGGAAAACAAGATGGAATGACGTGAAACACTAAACATTCGTCTCTGCTAGATTTGTGACTGTCAGTGAATGTGGATCTCACATGTGTCCAATTATCTGTGTTTTGGTTATCGTGAATCATCCCTCTTTTCTCCATTTCTTGTTTTGTCAGTGTGTATACAGTGTTTAAGCTAATGCCTCGCAGACTGATTGCACCCGCATGCTGGCTTAGAGAGCCATCTCCTAATCACTAGCTGCCTCCAACTGTTATTTTTAGGCATGTGCTGTTGTTTTTAGGCATTAGCTGGTGTTGTTAGGCATTAGCTGGTGTTTTTAGGCATTAGCTGGTGTTTTAAGGCATTAGCTGGTGTTTTTAGGCATTAGCTGGTGTTTTTAGGCATTAGCTGGTGTTTTTAGGCATTAGCTGCTGTTTGGAATGAAGGACAGAGCTCTAGTTGCCCGCTGTGATAGATTGATATGATCAGTGGGCCTCCTGGTGCTTGGCTGCAGGAGTTGATGACCGGCTTTGTTTTGTGTGTGTGCGTGTGTGTGTGTGTGTGTGTGTGTGTGTGTGTGTGTGTGTGTGTGTGTGTGTGTGTGTGTGTGTGTGTGTGTGTGTGTGTGTGTGTGTGTGTGTGTGTGTGTGTGTGTGTGTGTGTGTGAGTGAGTGAACCTGTGCATGTGACTTTGAATGTGTCTGAATTGTTGAAAGTGTCGACCATGCGTGTCTGCATGTTTATGTGTGAGTGTATGGTGCGTTTGTGTCTTTGTGTGTACGTATGTTGGTTTTACACCCACCTGCGCTGGCTGCTGTGGTACTGGCTGAGGAGGGTTGTCAGAGCAGAAACATTTGTGTTCAGCTGGATCTCCGATCTCCCCTGTTCACCCTGTCTGGTGAACAGGGGACCATCTGGGCCCACGTTGCATCCAGGTTTTCAGTTCTTCCAGCCGGCTGGAGAGCTGCCAGTCCCTCCCTGTGCCCATTCCCAGGTCGTGGTCGGGGCTGAGTGGTGGCAATCCTAATCCATACGGAGCAGATGAGACGGAGGAATCTGGCCATGGCCCAGGCTGAGGAAGAAGGAAATAAGGGAGGACAGAAATAAGGGAGGATGGGAAAAGGGGAGGACGGGAAGAGGGGAGGAAGGGAAGAAGGGAGGAAGGAAAGAAGGGAGGAAGGGAAGAAGGGAGAACAGAAAGAAAGGAAGATGGAAAGAAGGGAAGAGGGGAGGATGTGAAGAAGAGAGGAATGAAAGAAGAGAGGAAGGGAAGAAGGGAGGAAGGAAAGAAGGAAAGAAGGGAAGAAGGGAAGGAAAGAAGGAAAGAAGGGAAGAAGGGAAGGAAAGAAGGGAGGAAGGCCCCTACTGGAGTCGCTGTAACAGGCGCTCTCATCCTCTCAGCTGTTGCGAAGGACTGGTGGTTAGCAGGTTAATCCAGCGGCATGGGCGCTCCAGATAGCTGACCAGAGTATATTCTCTAGATAGATGACCATAGTATATTCTCTAGATAGCTGACCATAGTATATTCTCCAGATAGCTGACCATAGTATATTCTCCAGATAGCTGACCACAGTATATTCTCTAGATAACTGACCATAGTATATTCTCTAGATAGCTGACCATAGTATATTCTCTAGATAGCTGACCATAGTATATTCTCTAGATAGCTGACCATAGTATATTCTCTAGATAGCTGACCATAGTATATTCTCCAGATAGCTGACCATAGTATATTCTCTAGATAGCTGACCATAGTATATTCTCCAGATAGCTGACCATATTATATTCTCCAGATAGCTGACCATAGTATATTCTCTAGATAGCTGACCATAGTATATTCTCTAGATAGCTGACCATAGTATATTCTCTAGATAGCTGACCATAGTATATTCTCCAGATAGCTGACCATAGTATTTTCTCCAGATAGCTGACCATAGTATTTTCTCCAGATAGCTGACCATAGTATATTCTCCAGATAGCTGACCATGGTATTTTCTCCAGATAGCTGACCATAGTATATTCTCTAGATAGCTGACCATAGTATATTCTCCAGATAGCTGACCATAGTATATTCTCCAGATAGCTGACCATAGTATATTCTCCAGATAGCTGACCATAGTATATTCTCCAGATAGCTGACCATAGTATACTCTCCAGATAGCTGACCATAGTATATTCTCCAGATAGTTGACCATAGTATACTCTCCAGATAGCTGACCATAGTATATTCTCCAGATAGCTGACCATAGTATATTCTCCAGATAGCTGCCTGGAGGATCCATCTTGCTGCCTGGGTGCGCAGACGCAAAAATGTATACTATACCCATAACAACACAATGAGCATCTTTAGCTGCTGCCGCAGGGTTTAAATAATGAGCCCAATTTCAGCCAAGTTATGTTGTCATCTTTCAGTGGTTCAATGGAATCTACAAGCTGCAATATCTTGGCATCAAAACCTAACAGTGTTATGGGACTATTTCTTGAGCATGCTTATTTTAAAGATAACGTTAACTCTGTAAGATGTTTTCTCATCACAACAAAGCTAAAGTGTTAACTCACATTACTTTTGCAGTTTCATATTCAGTAGGGTTTTTGTAATCGTCAGTAAAGATATTCATAATGAGTCGTTAACTCACTCTCACCGATGAGCGTGTGCAAAACAAACAAACGGACTCCTGGCTGATAGTTCTTGAAGCAGTAGCTTCATTTCATTTCCCTAGTTAAACACACATCCAGCTGTTTCTAAGATGTTGTCCTTGAAATATATTTTCAACTATCCTCCCTTCGTCCACTGGTTGTTGTTTGAGGGTTGGTTTGAAGCCTGTTCTCTTGCACTTGCAAGGGAACTTGAAGATTTTCCCGTCTGCCCGATATGGCAGCAGATGGGAGCATCTAAGCCTTTCCAAAGAGTCATTGGAACAATTATGAGTGTGAACACCAGGTGACTGCTGATGGGAAGTCTCCAAGACGGCTCTGGAGAATTAGTTCTGGGCAGGGACCATGTGGTACGTGCCAAGTCAGAAACAAAACTGCTTCCGCCAGGAAGGTGTTAGGTGACATTGCAGATATTACTTGTGATGAGAGATTGTGAATCATAGTTTTAGGCTAATGTATGTCATTAAGCTCAAATCAGTTCGATAAGTTGGCAAACAGCTACAGTATAAGGTTGCAATAAGGGATATATTTGACACCAACCAGCCAGTCTTAGTTACAGAATATGTTATCTGGACGAGTCGGCCCGTTTATTGGTTTGTTCATTAAGTCAATTACAGCTCACTTGCACATTTTTCTACCAAATATATATGTCCTAAATAGATACGCCAATTATTATAATGGAAACCAGGAACCTGTGACCATTTCAATTAGCAGCCTGTCCCTATTTCATTTTCTTGTGACACCTCAGAGAGTTTTGTGATAATCGCAATGCAGAGCACAGCTATACATTTCTCAGTTCTATGGAATGTTCACTTCCCTCTTGATCTGACAGAGTAACAGTACAGGTGGTGAGAACTATGCTTGAGTCCAGAAGCATCCAATTAAAATGGGGCTATTTGTGAATGCATGGGTCTATATCTCCACATGTTGGATCTAGCGCAATTGGAATGTATGTGAATGAAACACCCTATCCACTGGGGCCAGCATTACCCCAGAAAGAGAGGTAGTCATACTCTATGGACTAAGCAGATTTTTAACATCAATACATATGTGTTTATGCAACGTTTTAAAATAAAATAAAATATATATTGCATTGCTTTATGGTCTTGGGCATCATCACAGCATGCACAGTAAAAATTATAGCCATGAAGGCAGCCAGCTGCATTTTTCAGAAAAAAAATATTATGTGGCCATACATGAGGCGTCCAAATTGCCTTGCATATTCAACAGCAATGCATTGATGTCACTGGCACTGTTCCATTGCCTTGTGTTTTCAATATCTCCAACATGGCCCATGTGAGTGAGTCTCTGTCTCTCTCTCTCTGTGTCCTTGTGGCTATATTCTAGTCTTTTTAGCAGGGAGTCTCCTGCACAGACATATTTCATTTAGAGGCTATATACCAAAATACGTTTTCTACTTTGGATACACAATAATTATGTACAGGAAGAGCTCCTAATTTTCCATGGTAGTAACAGTGCTAAAATGAAATCAGCAGGGCTGTGTTCCGTGCTCTGCTCTGAAGACTATTTTCGGTGATGCTGTGTTTTCATGGGGAACACTGGAGTTGGCTCCACGCCTGTTTCCATTCACTTGATTCTGAGAGCACTGGGCCTATTATGACTGGCAGGCATTTCCTTGCATAAAGGGCCTCATTTAAAAAGGTTCGATGCAAATCTCATATCTCACATGAAACATTCTTGATTTATTTTACTCCCCTTTTCTTTTCGCTCTTCAAATATCCCCATCTGGCTGAAATAATGCCTTTCAACATCCAGTCAAAAGAATTGGGGAAGTTCTCGGAGGACTAGCTGCAGGATTTTTCTGTTGCTTTTTTACTTGAGTCGATATCTGCCCATAGCAGGTACCTACTGTAGGCCCGAAGAAAGCATCAGCAACTTCACATATCTGCTTGTTATCTTCTATTCAGAGGATAAGACAGACATATCATCATCTTTACTGTGTGCCTGTGTAGGTCTCTCTAGTCTCATGTTTTTGTGTTGTAATCCTGAATGTAATGTCAGTTGCACCTCCGATGCTTTCCACTGCAAGGAGCACTGCCATTCAATCAACACCTTGAAGCCTGGCCATGACCGTGTGTGTGTGTGTGTGTGTGTGTGTGTGTGTGTGTGTGTGTGTGTGTGTGTGTGTGTGTGAGTGTGTGCTTGTGTGCAAATGCACAAATGTGTTTGTAAAAGGTGAAGTTGTTACTCTTAGCTCTCCATGCTGCCCTCCGGCAGAGCCAGACCTTGCATTAGCTGTGATTTCTTTTGTTGACACCATGACAAACTAGCCAGCCTGTGCTTTCCTGTAGGGTGGCAACCGAGGACACACATGATCCCATGCCAGAAGAGGCAATGGAAGCCCCCATCGAGACAGCTGTGACCTTGCGATCAAGCCCTGATCAGGAGCCAAATATCACCCACCTTCCCCATGCTCAGGCCTGGTGTGCCAACAGAACCAGGTGCCTCTCCCTCCAGTGGATCTGGAGGCCAAGATGGAGCCCTAAGCTGCCAGGCTGGTGATGTTATACATTAGCATTGAGTTCACCAGAAATACAGTATTAACTAATTTCCTGGTCCAGAGCTGATTGCTCAGTCTATTGATGCAAGCTATGCATTTGATAGCTTACTACTGTGTAGGCCTAACAATACAATACTATAGTATAATATATTACATAACTATATTGTTTTTGGCACAAGAAAATTCTTTGCATTTTAGGCTCGCTAAATTCAATTTCAAATAACATTGTTTTAAATATAAAAGACATGCTGCACCAATACTGAAGGTGAAAGAAGTTTGACATATTTTACATAAGTTGTTCTTGTCATAACCAAATGTACAGTTGAAGTTGGAAGTTTATATACACCTTAGCCAAATACATTTAAACTCAGTTTTCCACAAGGAAACGGAATAGATCAATTGAAAACCTATGCAAATAAATGATTTGAGTTCACAGATACAGTTGAAGTCGGAAGTTTACATACACTTATGTTAGGGTCATTAAAACTCGTTTTTCAACCACTCCACTGTCAGCGATTGGGTGCAGAGATGTAGCGGAGTCAGGCGCAGGACACAGGTTTGAGCAACACAACGGAGTTTACTCAAAAAGTCAAGCAAAAATTCAAAATAGGAACATACATACACACTAGCACATACAACAACCACTTAAGACACCAACAACGGCCGTTACAGAATCACCCACCACCAAAGGACCAAGCAGCGTGGTATCGGGCAGCAGCAATCTCCGGACTCCTGGACATGAGCTCCTGAGCTGCCGGAGTCTCCCGTCTGTCCTGAGCTGCCGGAGTCTCCCGTCTGTCCAGAGCTTCATTGTATTATCTAAACCAGATCTATTGTGTTATATTCTCCTACATTCAATTCACATTTACACAAACTTCAGAGTGTTTTCTTTCAAATGGTACCAAGAATATGCATATCCTTGCTTCTGGGCTAGAGCTACAGGCAGTTAGATTTGGGTATGTCATCAGGCGGAAATTGAAAAAAGTAGGGGGGTAGCTCTAAGAGGTTTTAAGGAAAACGCAGCGTGGTGGTTATTCATGTTTTTTAATAAAGACACTAGACATGAATAAACTAACAAAACCAATAAACGTGGAAAACCAAAAACAGCCCTAGCTGGTGCAAAACACAGAGACAGGAACAATCACCCACAAACACACAGTGAAACCCAGGCTACCTAAATATGGTTCCCAATCAGAGACAATGACTAACACCTACCTCTGATTGAGAACCATATCAGGCCAGACATAGAAATAGACAAACAAGACATCCAACATAGAATGCCCACTCAGATCACACCCTGACCAACCAAAACATAGAAACATACAAAGCAAACTATGGTCAGGGTGTGACATAACCAAAATGTTTGACCCAAGTTACAAAATGTAAAGGCAATGCTACCAAATACTAATTGAGTGCATGTAAACTTCTGACCCTCTGGGAATGTGATGAAAGAAATAATAGCTGAAATAAATCATTCTCTCTACTATTATTCTGACATTTCACATTCTTAAAATAAAGCGGTGATCCTAACTGACCTAAGACAGGTATTTTTATTTTTTAGCCAAATGCCTTATGCCCAAGTAATTCTCATTTGAAGCTAGCATTCCAATGCGTAAGCATTGGGATTCTCATAATCACCAAACCTCTCATGGTGATTATCAAAGAACCCATGTGCCAGTCATCTCTGTCCACAGAATCCTTGATGCAAAGAAGGGAAAAACATGCGGAAAGCTGGCGCACATAATTAGGCGTACGAAGTCTTATCCATGCGGACAATGTAACTCTAAAATTAATAGTACTACAACAACAAATGGTTATGGAAAATGTGTCTGGGTTACTGCAAACCAATGTACATCTGCTTACATTTACATTTTCCTTATATAATACATTGTGCTCTGTCTGCATGAGAGTGTCTGATAAAGGCATTGTTTTGGGACTGTGGCTAGGGTATTTGGGGAGACATTATCCAGACAGAGGAACTAGGGGTCCCCAAGTCCACTGGTGGTTTAAGAGCTAACTCCACAGAGACCCACCCAATAAAATCTGCTTTCAGGACCATTTATGTGAGAATGGAGTTAAAAAATACTCCATGTTTATTGCATGATTTATGCAGGTACGGTTTGTGCAATTTTAACTCTCTGGTCAGTCATCACCACACCTCTCTTACGTAATGTTGCAATTAGCTCTGGTAAAAACAAGTGATGGGAGTGAAATGGCATAAAGAGTAATTAAGAGTAATGCAGAGATTGATAAATACACTACGTGATCTTGAGGTCTGTTCTGTTCCTGTTTCCATTTTCCGCTGCCAGATTTCCCCACATGAAGTGGAATAACCTTCGTCTCTTGTTATGAAGCCTTCTGCATTCGATTATCATACTAAAGTCCTGAACAGCATGACGCTAATTTGCGGTGCTATGGATGTCTTTGAGAAAGTCACAGTAATGAAGTGTACATGGAGGAGGATCATTTGGAGCGTCACTTAGTGAACATTGTAACTCTCTATATTTACGTGAGCCACGATCCTAATGAGGGAAAAATACACTAAGGATGTTCTCTCTAACTGTGACTTTGTTGTCTATAACCTTTTTTGTCTGTAACCTTTTTTGTCTGTAACCTGTGACTGTGTTCTCTGTGACCTGTGACTGTGTTCCCTGTAACTCGTGACTGTGTTCTCTGTAAACCGTAACTGTGTTCTCTGTAAACCGTAACTGTGTTCTCTGTGACCTGTGACTTTGTTCTCTGTAACCCTTGATCGTGTTCTCTGTGACCTGTGACTGTGTTCTCTGTTCTCTGTGACTGTGTTCTCTGTGACCTGTGACTGTGTTCTCTGTGACCTATGACTGTGTTCTCTGTGACCTGTGACCTTGTTCTCTGCAACCTATGACTGTGTTCTCTGTAACCTGTGACTGTGTTCTCTGTAACCTGTGACTGTGTTCTCTGTAACCCTTGACCGTGTTCTCTGTGACCTGTGACTGTGTTCTCTGTGACCTGTGACTATGTTCTTTGTAACCTGTGACTGTGTTCTCGGTAACCTGTGATTGTGTTCTCTGTAACTTGTGACTGTGTTCTCTGTGACCTATGACTGTGTTCTCTGTGACCTGTGACCTTGTTCTCTGTAACCTGTGACTGTGTTCTCTGTGACTGTGTTCTCTGTGACCTGTGACTGTGTTCCCCGTCACCTGTGACTGTGTTTTCTGTGACCTGTGGCCTTGTTCTCTGTAACCTGTGACTGTGTTCTCTGTGACTGTGTTCTCTGTGACCTGTGACTGTGTTCCCTGTCACCTGTGACTGTGTTCTCTGTAACCTGTGTTTCTGCTTCACTTCCCCCTGCGATAACAACAGCTAACAACAGCCAATACAAACCATTCCTCAGCAGCTAGTGGTTATCCTCTCTGACATGAGATGCTTTCGACAATTCCACCTTGTTATGTTTAAACAGATTATGGCTGGTTGTTGTACGGGACGGGAGACGCCTGTACTCCACTAACTTCCCCTCTCTTTGAAAGACTGGGAGCAAGAGAGAGAGAGAGAGAGTCCATGGCATGTTTTCAGTGGCTGTTTCTGTGAGTAGTCCTGCCTTATCTTCTCTCTTCACTGGGAGCAGCTAGCTAGCTGGCACCTAGCTTGTTCCGAGTGTGTAGCTGAAGCGGCCTGACATCATAAATCACACTGATCTTTTCTCTCATAATGTAATAGCCCTGACGGGTGAGGTGAGTTAGGGTTACCTCATCACACTGCAATGCTTTGAGATCCTTGAATGAAAATCATTATAGATTGAGGCTAATATTGGGATCCAAACCCTCTAACCTGCAGTTTCTGTTGTACCAGGTGCCAACTACCCCATAAAAGTTAGAAATGCTTACCTTATGTAGACGGTTCGGATGATTTTGAACCTTACTGAACACAACAAAGCACCCACAATATATAACAATGCATCATAATAGGCATATAAAGATATGATGCAATCATAGGGCTATGAATTTTAACAAGAAGGAAGGAAACCTGAGCTTATGTCATTCAGCCATCTTCCATTTAGCTGAGGTTAAAACAAGCACTTGAAACTCTGAACATGCCCAAAACGCTCATATGTATTAATGTATTAATGCTGTGAGATTGTTGTCCCTTAAAAGAGAGAGCTCTTTTCTAAACTCCTCTGTTTTACAGATCTTCAAAAGTAAAGGCCACATTGTGCCCATGCTGCCACCTGCACATACACAGAGGGCAGGCTGCCACTGTTTCAATGGAGCTGCATGCGCACCCCAGCAGGTCTCAAGATAGCGACTAAGGAGCTTATTTCCCGAATCTCTTTATCCTTTCTAGAACTGTGAGATGTTGACAGAAAGTCAGTTAACTCTAGCCAGTGGCAGCTGCATGGGTTTTGCATAATTAATTATTTATACCAAGCCAGACACAGTAATTACCATCCAGATGAATATGATATTCTAATCAGGCACGCTTTAATTTTAATTGCCCTCCAGCATCTAACTGTCAGTGCTGGCCTGGCTTGATGAATTGGAGACTCTCGAAACACCATTAGACATCTGCTCCAAGAGCACTGCCTCCGCTACCCCTCCAACCCTACCACCCGCCATAAAAATCAATACAGGACTGATGTGTGTGATCGCGCTCATTTTTCTGTGGAAAGCCATTTTCTGTCAATGACAAGAGTAGGACAAGTCTTGAAGCCACAAGGCCCCTGATGACTGATGAGTCCTAGAGGGGTTAGGTTTCTACGAATTAGGAGTCTTCCAATAAGATGAAGGAGCTTCTCAGGCACCTGCCTGGACACCCGTGTGCCGGGCTAAAAAAGGGTTTGGTGGTGTACCATAATTTTGTAGTAGACCAATAGGTACACAGCAGTCTGATGAGTTTCATACAGTATTGTCTACTGAATCACAATAATTTAAAATGCTATCTTTGAAAAACATCAGACAAAGCCTGTCCCAGTGACACATCACATTTAATCCTCAATCTTGACTAAGAGGGAACACGTGAAGTGGTTTCAGCCCTCGTTAGATGTTGATTGACACTCCTGGTTCAAGGTTTTGCCAGATTTCTAGTACCATGACGACGGGCTCTCCAAAGGCTGTCTGACAGATCTCTGCAGCAAGCCCAGTAATCCCACCAGCTGTTTCCATGGAGAGCCGTGTCCTGGATAGATTCCACTCCGATATTCCGATAGAAAAACATTATCGCAAATATTTCACAGGTTTCACGTTAGCCATATGAGCCAGCTGTAAGGATCCCCATTCCAATCCCTCCAATTGTGTTATTGATGTGATGTACAATGAAGTACAACATGATTAAACATTGCCATTCAACGTTTGATCATTCGAGAGTATGAGATGGCTATATGATGAGTCCCCCTATTCCAGGTGGCCTTTATGCACCCCCAGCTATCAGAGACAGTAAACAAACGATTGGTAGCTTGGGCGAAATACAGTACATGAATAGTGAACAGCTGAATGAGAAAATGACACCAGTGTGGCGATGTGATATTTCTGGTGCTGGAAGCCTGTGCTAACTCAGCTTGTTTGAGTTAGGGCTGCCGCTTCATTTCGGAGAGCAACTGAATGAAAATAAAAACACTTCAACTTCCTTGACACAATCTGGAAAGGCGAGAAACATACGGAATCCGGCGTCATTATGCTGCTCTGCACCTCGGGTGAGAAGAAGGATGGCCTCACAGATGTGCTAGACTGACTGATAAACCCAATGGCCTTTGCCATTTTTTAAGCTTTCATCCAATCTGCATACTCAATATATGGCTGTAAACTTACAGAAATGCTTAAATACTTTCAGCAAAGCTGCTGATTACTTTGAATCCTTAATTCTTAGATTATTTTTGCAACCTCTGGATTTGTTAGTATTTTACAAGTGAACATGAACCGAAAGCATGACATTACTTAATTGTACTAATCAGTACTGCTACTGGTGTCTCTTGCAGATCTCTGGGAAGTATCCTCTACTGTTAATCTTTATGGTCCGGAGTGCAGTATGACCTCACAGCTGAAAGTTTTGAACTTTCACAAAGGAACTTTTATTAATAAAAAAGTTTAAAAAATGGTTTTGAACTTCAAGTTCAAAAACGCAGGTTAGCGTTTTTTCGTCATGAATCTTGTTCTGGAGGCAGCTCTGCAGAGTGGTCATAAAATCTGACTTTAAACCTTAAAACTTGTTTGGGACTTGGTCCCTGTGGCGGGATCAAATCAGTGGAAATTTTAGAGCTTAGTTTTCGATAAAACTCAAACTTTCATTAAAACACACATTCAAGGTACTGAATTAAAGCTACACTCGTTGTGAATCTAGCCACCAAGTCAGATTTGTAAAATGCTTTTCGGCGAAAGCATGAGAAGCTATTATCTGATAGCATGCACCCCCCAGAATACCAGACCGTCAACAAAACAACAGATTTTGCGGTAGCCGGCGCTACCCAAAACGCAGAAATAAAATATAAAACATTCATTACCTTTGACTAGCTTCTTTGTTGGCACTCCTAGATGTCCCATAAACATCAATATTGGGTCTTTTTTTCGATTAAATCGGTCCATATATAGCATAGATATCGATCTATGAAGACTGTGTGATCAAGGAAAAAACTGCGTTTTATAACGCAACGTCATTTTTTAAAATTAAAAAAGTCGACGATAAACTTTCACAAAACACTTCAAAATACTTTTGTAATATAGGTATTAGTAAACGTTAATAATCTATCAAATTGATCACGGGGCGATGTATATTCAATAGCTTCACGTCTTCAAATCATGTTCAGAAATTTCTACTCCAAAACATCCGGTCGGAGACTGGAAGAAATGGGCTGTCTCTTGTTCGTTTGACCAAGAAACAAAGCCTAGGCAATTGACAAGACAGGTGACATCGTGTGGAAGCTGTAGGAATTGCAATCTCGGCTTCATGTAATTTGGTTTCCCATCAACAATACATGCAACTGGCGCATTGATATATTTTCCAGTTTTCAGTGATCAGATTTTCCTGCGCTTTTCGATGAAACGCACGTTCTGTTATAGTCACAGCCGTGATTTAACCAGTTTTAGAAACGCCAGAGTGTTTTCTATCCACACATACTAATCATATGCATATACTATATTCCTGGCATGAGTAGCAGGACGCTGAAATGTTGCGCGATTTTTAACAAAAAGCTGCGAAAATGCGCATGATCCATAACAGGTTTTAACATTAACTACACTGCTAACCATAATGCCTAATCCTAACACTAAATTAAGACCAAAAAAGCACATTTTGTTTTCATGAACTTTTATAATATAGCCAATTTTGACTTTGTAGCCGGCCTATCTATTGGGAACTTGCTCACTTCTGCCTCCAGCACAAGACAATAAATGTCAACCTGCTTTAAAAGCCTATGATTTACACATGCAGCTGTTTCAGAATCCGAATCACCTTTATTTGCCAAATACATTTGCATGTACAGGAATTTGACTTGGTGAAATGGTGCTGCCACAATATTTTATTTAACTAAGTCAGTTAAGAACAAATTTTTATTTACAATGACGGCCCAGGCCGACCAAACCCTAACCCGGCACTGTGCCAATTGTGTGCCACCCTATGGGACTCCTAATCACGGCCGGTTGAGATACAGCCTGGAATTGAACCAGGGTCTGTATTGATGCATCTAGCACTGAGATGCAGTGCCTAACACAGAAACAAAACTGGCTGTGCACGTGCGCCATCGTGCATAAATGTATTTTGTCCCCCTACACCGAACGCGATCACGACACGCAGGTTCGAAACAAACTCCGAACCAATGACATTTATTTCGGGACAGGTCAAAAAGCATTAAACTTTTATGGCAATTTAGCTAGTTAGCTTGCACTTGCTAGCTAATTTGTCCTATTTAGCTATGTTACGTTCGTCGATGGAAGGATCAGACCAAGGTGCAGCGTGGTAAGCGTACATTTTCATTTATTAAATGAACACCGAAAAAACAACAAATACGAAACGTAACGTCTAGTAGGGCTAAACAGCACAGTACCAAAAACAAGATCCCACAAACTACAGGTGGAAAAAGGCTGCCAAAGCATGATCCCCAATCAGAGATAACAATAGACAGCTGCCTCTGATTGGGAACCATACCTGGCCAACAAAGAAATAGAAAACCTAGATTGCCCACCCTAGTCACACCCTGACCTAACCAAATAGAGAATTAAAAGGATCTCTAAGGTCAAGGCGTGACAAGCTAGCTTGCTGTTGCTAGCTAATTTGTCCTGGGATATAAACATTAGGTTGTTATTTTACCTGAAATGCACAAGGTCCTCTACTCCGACAATTAATCCACACATAAAAACGGTCTTCCGAATTGTTTCTAGTCATCTCTCTTACTTGCAGGCTTTCATTGTTTAACTTATATGGTGATTGGCATCTAAACTTTCATAGTATTACCACGACAACCGGCAACAGTTCGTCTTTCAATCACCCACGTGGGTATAACCAATGAGGAGATGGCACGTGGGTACCTTCTTCTATAAACCAATGAGGAGATGGGAGAGGCAGGCCTTGCAGTGCGATCTGGGTCAGAAATAGGAATGACTTCTATTTTAGCCCTTGACAACACAGACACTCGTTGATGGGGGCGAGCAGTGTAGGTGCAATAATTGAATAACTTAGATTCCTAGGTTTATTTTGCAACGCTAACGCACGCGATGCGGGCGGTGTGGTCAGCCTATTAGACTGCTACACCCCTCGAGAACCCCTGTTAAACAGGATAAACAGACAGATGACGAACAGGATATACAGACAGACGATAAACAGGATCTACAGAAGATAAACAGGATATAAAGACAAGAAACAGGATATACAGACGATAAACAGAATATACAGACAGATGATAAACAGGATATACAGACGAGAAACAGGATATGCAGATGATAAACAGTATGTACAGACAGTTGATAAACAGGATATATACACAATAAACAGGATATACAGACGGACGACGAACAGGATATACAGTGCATTTTGACCAGTATTCAGACCCCTTGACTTTTTCCACATTTTGCCTTGTGCCATTTGGCCTTATTCTAAAATGGATTGAATAAAACATTTTCTTCATCAACCTACACACAATACCTAATAATGACAAACCAAAAACAGGCTTATAGAAATGTTTGCAATTTTTTATATTTTTTTACAGAAATATCTTATTTACATAAGTATTCAGACCCTTTGCTTTGAGACTTGAAATTGAGCTCAGGTGCATCCTGTTTCCATTGCTAATCCTTGAGATGTTTCTACAACTTGATATGAGTCCATATGTGGTAAATCCAATTGATTGGATGGAAAACCATCTCTGATGCACTCCACGAATCAGGATTTTATGGTAAAGTGACAGAAGCCACTCCTCAGTAAAAGGCACACAAAAGCCTGCTTGGAGTTTGCCAAATGGCACCTAAAGGACTCTCAGAAAATGTGAAACAAGATTCTCTGGTCTGATGAAATGAAGATTACACTCTTTGGCCTGAATGCCAACCTGGCACCATCCCTACGGTACCAACTCTTTGGCGTGAATGCCAACCTGGCACCATCCCTACGTTGAAGTATGGTGGAGGCAGCATCACGCTGTGGGGATGTTTTTCAGCAACAGGAACTGGGAGACTGGATTGAGTGAAAGATGAACGGAGCAAAATACAGAGAGATCCTTGATGAAAACTTGGTCCAGAGTGCTCAGGACCTCAGACTTGGATGAAGGTTCACCTTCCAAAAGGACAATGACACTAAGCACACAGCAGGAGTGACTTCGGGACAAGTCTCTGAATGTCCTTGAGTGGCCCAGCCAGAGCCGAACTTGAACCCAATAGAACATCTCTGGAGAGACCTGAAAATAGCTGTGTGACGCTCCCCATCCAACCTGACAGACCTTGAGAGGATCTGCAGAAAAGAATGGGAGAAACTCTCCAAATACAGATGTGTCATACTTGTAGCGTCATACCGAAAAAGAATTGAGGCTGTAATCGCTGCCAATGGTGCATCGACAAAATACTGATTAAAGGGTCTGAATACGTATGTAAATGTGATATTTCAATTTTTTTTAAATATAAATTTGCAAAAATGTCTAAAAACCTGTTTTTGCTTTGTTATTAAGGGTATTGTGTGTAGATTGATGAGGGAAACATGTTTTTATTTATTTTAGAATAAGGCTGCAGCGTCACATAATGTGGTAAAAGTCAAAGGGCCTGAATATTTTACGAATGCACTGTACAGACAGACGATAAACAGGATATACAGACGATAAACAGTATATACAAACAGATGATAATCAGATTATATAGACCAACGATAAACAGGATATACAGATGATAAACAGGATATACAGACGATAAACAGGATATAGAGACAATAAACAGGATATACAGACGATAAACAGTATATACAAACAGATGATAATCAGGATATATAGACCAACGATAAACAGGATATACAGATGATAAACAGGATATAGAGACAAGAAACAGGATATACAGACGATAAACAGGACATAGAGACGATAAACAGGATATACAGACGATAAACAGGATATACAGACGATAAACAGTATATACAAACAGATGATAATCAGATTATATAGACCAACGATAAACAGGATATACAGATGATAAACAGGATATACAGACGATAAACAGGATATAGAGACAATAAACAGGATATACAGACGATAAACAGGACATAGAGACGATAAACAGGATATACAGACGATAAACAGTATATACAAACAGATGATAATCAGGATATATAGACCAACGATAAACAGGATATACAGATGATAAACAGGATATACAGACGATAAACAGGATATAGAGACAAGAAACAGGATACACAGATGATAAACAGGATAATAAGAAAAAGGCGCCGATAGATAGGGCAGCCGTGCTTCTAGCTCCTAAGCAACTTTACAGCCAGGATGAACTTTTGGATATCAGAGCGATGGTAACTCACCCTGCACCCCAGGGCAATTGAACTGATTCCAGAGGCTGATCCAAGACACCGCTGGTGGAGAAGAGGTATTCGGAGTGGACTTCTAGTCCGACTCAAGAGGCTCACACACCACCCACCGCTTCCGAGTATATTACTCACTAATGATCAGATTCTGGATAATAAAGTTGACGAGGTCAGGACGAGGATTTCCTTCCAGAGAGACATCCGGGTGTCACGCCCTGACCTTAGTTATCTTTGTTTTCTTTATTATTTTGGTTTGGTCAGGGTGTGACAAGGGTGGTTGGTTTAGTTTTTGTATTGTCTAGGTGTTTTTGTCCTGTATAGGTTGTTTGTACATCTATGGGGTTTTGGTATGTCTAGGTAAATGTAGGTCTATGGTGTCCTAAATCGGTTCCTAATAGGAGGCAGCTGTTTATCGTTGTCTCTGATTGGGGATCCTATTTAGGTTGCCATTTCCCATTTTGGTTTTGTGGGTTATTGTCTATGTGTAGTTGCATGTCAGCACTAGTTGTTTATAGCTTCACGGTCGCTTTGTTGTTTTGTTAGTTTGTTTAAGTGTTCTTCGTTTTAATAAAAGAAGAATGTATTCCAATCACGCTGCACCTTGGTCTCCTCGTTACGATGAATGTGACACCGGGATTGTAGCATACATTGTTTCACGGAAACATGGCTCTCTCTGAATATACTATCTGAGTCCGTACAGACAGTTGGGTTCTCAGTTAATCACGCAGACAGGAATAAATATGTCTTGGAAGAAGAAGGGCAGGGATGTATGTTACATGATTAACTACTCATGGTGTGATTGTGATAACATACAGGAAGTCAAGTCCTTTTGTTCACCCGGCCTAGAATACCTCACAATCAAATGCCAACCGTATTACCTCCCAAGAGAACTTTCTTCGGTTATAGTCCCAGCTGTGTATATTCCCCCTCAAGCCGATACCATGACGGCCCTCAAAGAACTTCACTGGACTTGATGCAAACTGGAAACCACATATCCCGAGGCCACATTTATTGTAGCTGAGGATTTTAACAAAGCAAATATGAAGAAAATGCTACCGAAGTTCTATCAACACATTCACTGTCGTACTCGCACTGTTAACCTCTCGCTAGCGTCTCACCTGGCCATAAGCCAGGGAAAATGCAGAGCGCCAAATTCAAATAAATTACTATAAAAATCAAACTTTCATTAAATCACACATGCAAGATAGCAAATTAAAGCTACACTTGTTGTGAATCCAGCCAACATGTCAGATTTCAAAAATACTTTTCGGTGAAAGCAAACGATGCTATTATCTGATGATAGCACCTCCGTAAACAAAGAGAGAAACCATATTTCAACCCAGCAGGCGCGACACAAAACGCAGAAATACAAATATAATTCATGCCTTACCTTTGACGAGCTTCTTTTGTTGGCACTCCAATATGTCCAATAAACATCACCAATTGTCCTTTTGTTCGCTTAATTCAGTCGATATATATCCAAAATATCTGTTTATTTGGCGCGTTTGATCCTGAAAAACACTGGTTCCAACTTGCGCAACGTGACTACAAAATATCTCAAAAGTTACCTGTAAACTTTGCCAAAACATTTCAAACTACTTTTGTAACACAACTTTAGGTATTTTTTTACGTAAATAATCAATAAAATTGAATACGGGATGATCTGTGTTCAATACAGGAAGAAAACAAACTGTAGCATGCTTTCTGGTCACGCGCCTCTATCTAACAGTACACTTCAAGTGACCCTCGTTCAAGATGGCCATACTTCTTCATTACACAAAGGAAAAACCTCAACCAATTTCTAAGGACTGTTGACTTCCAGTGGAAGCGATATCAACTGCAAGAAGGTCCCTTAGAAATCTGGATTCCCAATGAAAACTCATTGAAAAGAGAGTGACCTCAAAAAAAAATCTGAATGGTTTGTCCTCAGGTTTTCGCCTGGTAAATAAGTTCTGTTATACTTAGTTTTAGAAACTTCAGAGTGTTTCCTATCCAAATCTACTAATAATATGCATATCTACCTTCTGGGGATGAGTAGCAGGCAGTTGAATTTGGGCATGCATTTCATCCGGATGTGAAAATACTGCCCCGTCACCAAGAAGTTAAAACACTTGACTACTACTACTCTAACTGGGATATGTTCCGGGTAGCCTCTGAGTATAGCATTGACGAATACACTGATACGGTGACTGAGTTGATCAGGAAGCGTATATGAGATGTTGTGCCCACTGTGACTATTAAAACCTATCCTAACCAGGATAGATGGCAGCATTCGCGCAAAATTGAAAGCACAAACCACGACATTTAACCATGGCAAGGGGACTGGGAATATGGCCGAATACAAACAGTGTAGTTACTCCCTCCGTAAGGCAATCAAACAGCCAAAACGTTAGTAGAGACAAAGTGGAGTCGCAATTCAACGTCTCAGAAGCAAGACATATGTGGCAGGGTTTACAGACAATGACGGACTGCAAAGGTAAAACCAGCCATGTAGCGGACACCGACGTCTTGCCTCCAGAGAAGCTAAACACCTTCTTCATCCGCTATGAGGATATCACAGTGCCACCGATGCGGCCCTCTACCAAGGACTATGGACTCTCCTTCTCCATGGCCAATGTGAGTAAGACATTTAAGCCTGTTAACCCTCGCAAGGCTGGCAGCCCAGACGGCATCCCTAGCTGCTTCCTCCAGCTGGCTGGAGTGTGACCAGCTGTCTGGAGTGTTTACAGACATATTCAATCTCTCCCTATCCCAGTCTACTGTCCCCACATGCTTCCAGATATCCACCATTGTTCCTGTACCTAAGAAAGCTAAGGTAACTGAACTAAATGACTATCTCCCTGTAGCACTCACTTCTGTCATCATGATGTGCTTTGAGAGACTAGTCAAGGATCATATCACCTCTACCTTACCTGACACCCTAGACACACTTCAATTTGCTTACCGCCACAATAGATCCACAGCTGACACAATCGCCATCCAATTGCACACTGCCCTATCCCATCTGGACAAGAGGAATACCTGTGTAAGAATGTTGTTCATTGACTATAGCTCAGCATTCAACACCATAGTACCCTCCAAGCTCATCATTAAGCTCGAGGCCCTGGGTCTGAACCCCGCCCTGTACAACTGTGTCCTGGACTTCCTGACGGGCTACCCCCAGGTGGTGAAGGTAGGAACAAACACATCCACTTCGCTGATCCTCAACACAGGGGGCCCACAAGGGTGCATGCTCAGCCCCCTCTTGTACTCCCTGTTCACCCATGACTGTGTGGCCATGCACACCTCCAACTCAATCATCAAGTTTGCAGATGACACAACAGTAGTAGGCCTGATTACCAACGATGACGAGACAGCCTACAGGGAGGAGGTGAGGGCACTGTAAGTGTGGTGCCAGGAAAATACCCTCTCACTCAACATCAACAAAACAAACGAGCTGATCGTGGACGTCAGGAAACAACAGAGGCAGCACCCCCTTATCCACATCGATGGGACTGCAGCAGAGAAGGTGGAATGCTTCAAGTTCCTCGGCATACACATCACTGACAAACTGAAATGGTCCACACAGATAGTGTGGTGAAAAAGGTGCAACAGCACCTCTTCAACCACAAGAGGCTGAAGAAATTTGGATTGGCACCTAAAACCCTCACAAACTTTTACAGATGCACAATTGAGAGCATCCTGTCGGGCTGTATGACCGCCTGGTATGGC
This sequence comes from Oncorhynchus tshawytscha, assembly GCF_018296145.1. NCBI lineage: Eukaryota > Metazoa > Chordata > Actinopteri > Salmoniformes > Salmonidae > Oncorhynchus > Oncorhynchus tshawytscha. The sequence continues at coordinate 43,266,932 of NC_056439.1, read as the reverse complement.
AACTGCACCGCCAGCAACCGCAGGGCTCTCCAGGGAGTGGTGCAGTCTGCCCAACGCATCACTGAGGGCACACTTTCTGCCCTCCCGATGTCACAGAAAGGTCAAAAATATCATCAAGGACAACAACCACCCGAACCCCTGCCTGTTCACCTCGTTATCATCCAGGAGGTGAGGTCGGTACAGGTGCATCAAAACTGGGACCATGAGACTGAAAAACAACTTCTGTCTCACAAGGCCATCACTAACACATTAGAGGCTGCTGCCATATATACATAGACTTGTAATCACTGGCCACTTTAATGTTTACATATTTTGCACTACTCATCTCATATGTATATACTGTATTCTATTCTATTCTTAGTCTATGCCGATCTGACATTGCTAGTCCAAATATTTATATATTCTTAATTCCATTCCTTTACTTTAGATTTGTGTGTATTGTTGTGAAATTGTTAGATATCACTTGTTCGATATTACTGCGCTGTTGGAGCTAGAAACATAAGCATTTCACTATACCCACAATAACTGCGAAACACATATATGTGACCAATAAAACTTGATTTGATTTTGATTTGATATACAGACAGACGATAAATAGGATATACAGACGATAAGGATATGCAGACAATAAACAGGATATACAGACAACATACAGTATGCAGAAGCAGAGTTTACACAAATCCACATGTGGTTTGTACACTATGTACACTGTAAACTAGGAACTACAATCTTCACTACAAACACTAACCTACATTATAAATTATAATGTGCGGTGGGGGAAATATGTATATGAAACAAGTCAGGTGCATATGAGGATGTGCAGAGAGTTCCGTTCTAGGATGATAGTGCAGGGCATAGTCCATGAATGAGAAGATCATCGTGGACCAGGTGGCCAGTGGGTGAGGGCCACAGCGTGAGGCAAGAAGCTGTTTGGGTGGCGGGAGATTTTGGTCATAAGTGACCTGAACCGTTTGCCAGAGGGTAGTCCAGAGGGGGTGGAAGGAGTCGGGATAATCTTTCCCACGCACTTTCAGCTCTGAAGTTGTGCAGGACCTAGATGGAGGGTAGGTTGCAGCCAATGACCCTGTCAACAGCCCGGACAATCCGGAGTAGTTTGCAGTTGGACCGGATATTCGCATTCCCAAATTTGACAGTGATCGAGGAGGTGAGGATAGACCCAATGATGGCTGTATAGAACCGGATCAGTATTGTCTGTGAGAGTCTGGATTTCTTCAGCTGACACAAGAAGTACATTTGCTGGTGTGCCTTCTTGGTGATCAATATGATGTTGTCCTCCTACTTGAGGTTGTGGGAGATGATGATTCACAGGAATTTGACTGTGCCAGCCAGCCATTGATTTCAAGGAGGCGGGATGGTGAGGGACACTTCCTGAAGACAATAACTATCTCCACGGTTTGAAGTGTTTAGCTCCAGGTTATTGTGACTGCACCAGGCCACTATCTGTTCAAACACTGTTCAAACACGGGTACATGGACTTGTCACCGTTGGAGATAAGGCAGACCAGGGTGGTGTCTTCTGCAAACTTGAGTAGCTTGACAGACGCATTGATGGAGGTGCATTTTTTGGTGTAGAGTGAGGAGAGGGGAGAGCATGCAGGGGGCGAAGGAGAAAGACGGAGGAGGATCTAACGAAGAGAAAATTATCACCGGCATCTGGATAGCTAAGAGAAAACTTAAATACGGAAGAATCAACAGCTGTAGAAGCGGTTGATGCTCTTATGTGTTTCATAAAAAGAAAGAGAGATGTAGAAGGAAAAGGCACCATCCAGTTTCATTCTATAGTGAGAGTGGATGTTGTTTCTCTCTGTCCCAGTTTTTACACACACCCTTCTAATCTCAGTTTATTACCTGTATAAAAGACACCTGTCCACAGAAGCAATCAATCAATCAGATTCCAAACTCTCCACCACGGCCAAGACCAAAGAGCTCTCCAAGGATGTCAGGGACAAGATTGTAGACCTACACAAGGCTGGAATGGGCGACAAGACCATCGCCAAGCAGTTTGGTGAGAAGGTGACAACAGTTGGTGTGATTATTCGCAAATGGAAGAAACACAAAAGAACTGTCAATCTCCCTCGGCCTTGGGCTCCATGCAAGATCTCACCTCGTGGAGTTGCAATGATCATGAGAACGGTGAGGAATCAGCCCAGAACTACACGAGAGGATCTTGTCAATGATCTCAAGGCAGCTGGGACCATAGTCACCAAGTAAACAATTGGTAACACACTACGCCGTGAAGGACTGAAATCCTGCAACACCCGTAAGGTCCCCCTGCACAAGAAAGCACATATACATGCCCGTCTGAAGTTTGCCAATGAACATCTGAATGATTCGGAGGACAACTGGTTGAAAGTGTTGTGGTCAGATTAGACCAAAATGGAGCTAGGAATGCTGCCTATGACCCCAAGAACACATCCCCACCTTCAAACATGGAGGTGGAAACATTATGCTTTGGGGGTGTTTTCCTGCTAAGGGGACAGGACATTTATACTCTAATACCGGACTTTTTGATTCTGCTAAGCTTTTGCATGTTTTGCCAGAACTGGTTCTGCAAGATGCTACATTTCAATGATTAAATTATGAGAAAAAGTTACATTAAATAATATTTACCTTTCACTCTTTGTGACACCCCCTCCTTGACCTCCCCCTTGACCAGCACATGGTGCTCCACCCACATCAGAGAAAAAGCCAGATCCAAGGCAGCTGCTTTGAGGTAGACTGGATCTGCAAACGGATCAGTGATGCCATCTTGTGTCCTTGCCATTTTCACATTTGATGAAGATTCCAAGAAATCTTCTGTTCAGTGATGCCTGGAGACTACTGACCAGGCCTCTCAGAAAATGGACTTGAGGCTTCCGCTGCTCCAGGCGGTGATTCAGGGACAGAACCGAGGGAACAACAGAACTGATTGTGACTATCTTCTTCCCCTGTGTCATATCTGTTGCTTCTTCAAATGGCTTCAGGATGTCCACCAACTCCTTCAACTTATTCCACTGCCGTATGGTGAACAACAACTCCTTGTGCCCTGCCTTTTCTAGAACATGACTGATATTTAGATGGTCACATTGGATAACTGCCTTCACTTGTCTCAGTGTTGAGTTCCATCTTGTGTTGACAGCAGCAGGGATGCCTCTTTCCCCAAATTCAGCCTCAAACACCTTTTTGAATGTTGTGCTTGTATGTAGCAGTGAGTTGATTTTTGATAACTTTGAAAGAGAAGGAGTCCTCACTTTTGTTTCTTTCAAGCCATCTTCCACCACCAGCTGGAGAGTGTGGGCAAAACACTGCAAGCAACTCTTGTTTTCCACAATAGACAGAGGCAAGTTGCAATCGATAACCAGGTCGGACAGTATTGCATTGTTGATAGCTTTCTGCAGTGGATGATTCATGCTGTACTGCCCTACATGAGTCTCCATGAACTGTGAGATTGGAGACTGTTGTGGTTCACTTGTGACACTTTTGTTTGCCTGGTATTGTTAAAATCTGTAAGCGTATAAAAAAAAATATTGAGCGGGGCAGCAGCACAATCTTGCCTGGTCTCAATCTTGGGTGGAATGATCACGATCCTGCACTGGTTGACTGTGTGGAGGCTCATCGATTTAATGTTATGTTAGCCTACATGCTATACTAGCAAAGTTATATATAGCTGCCGGCTATATTAGCCATGACTTACCGTTCTTTGTGCGGCTTCAAATGTCGAACAAAGATGGAAGTTGTTGCGCCTCCATCTGTAATTTTCTTCCCTTATGTTTGGCAAGTTGCAATCCATTTTTTTGTTGACTACAGCGTAGTCTGTATATCCGAAAATAATAATTTTGGGTATCATCAGCACAATTTGATTGGCTGCTGTCCGATTCAATCTTTAATCCGTTAAATGAAGAGTTTGCATCTTTTTTAATATTTGGGCTTGGGGAGTGTATCAAGTCAGGTCAAGTCATAAGGTTCAAGTCCAAGTCGAGTCAATGGTGTTAAAGTCAAAGTCGAGTTGCAAGTCAACATATTTGTGACTCGAGTCTGACTCGAGTCCAAGTCATGTGACTCGAGTCCACACCTCTGTCAACACCCACTTGATATGGCTGGTGTTAGTAAACGTTGGCAAAAAAAAGTGTACATCGTTGCCAGCAGCACAGTTGCAGTCACCAACGCTCTGGATAACATGAAAACAGCCTAACCAGCTCTGCTAATGTGAGTAAAATGGTCAGAGTGAGCTGTTCTCTCATTTGTGTCTGGAAGTAGCTAGCAAGCTACCCAACATTAGCCAGTTAGCTAGGGTGCTTGACTGCTGTTGTTAGGACAGAATGATAGGATCAGAGATCGGGGGGGCTAAAGCTAAAATGGGTGTGAACGATGCTGAATGGGTGTAGACAAAGAACAGGTCTCCAGTAGGTGTAGCAAAAAATTCAAAGGCCATTTTCTCAAAGTGAGGTAACAAGTTTATCAACTTTCAAAGCAGAATTACTTTCCCATTGTTCCTCAAATGTAGTGTATGACATACCACTAGCTCTGAGTCTCTACTTTTATCCAATGTAAAAAACACCATGCTACATATGACTGAATCGAGCCGGTCGGTCACAAATGTGCAGTTTTGTCACACAACACTATGCCACAGAAGGTTGTGTTGAGAAGGTACATTTTGAGGAAGTGTGCAATTGGCATGCTGATTGCAAGAATGTCTACCAGAGCTGTTGCCAGATAATTAAATGTTCATTTTTCTACCAATGTCGTTTTATAGAATTTGGAAGTACGTCTAACTGGACTGACAACCGCAGACCACGCCTAACCACACCAGCCCAGGACCTTCACATCCAGCTTCATCACTTGCGGAAAATCTGATACCAGCCACCCGGACAGTTGATTAAACTGAGGAGTATTTCTGTATGTGAGTTGTCTGGGCCTGGCTTCCCTGTGAGAGGGCCTATGCCCTTGCAGGCCCACCCATGGCTGTGCCCCTGCCCAGTCATGTGAAATCCATAGATTAGGGCCTAATGAATGTATTACAATTGACTGATTTCCTTATATGAATCAGAATCATAAAACACGGGACGAGATGTTAAAACTGTCCATTGTGCCAATAGATGGTATGCACTTACATGAGATTTGCCGTGATGTTGACAGAGTGGCATGGGAGGTTTATTTCTTAGACTGGGTTAAGATGTCAATTTTGGGACACATCCTCAGTAGTGTGCCTTCGAATCAGTGGGTGTTTTGGCCTTTAATCACTAAACACCCTCAGCAAAGGTGACCAGCTAAAGGGTGATCAAGCCTTAGCTTGTGTCCCATGCCCAATTAAGATTTCCCACGGGACTATGCAAGGCAGGGGCGTCCTCTTACCTGAGCCAGCCCTACAGCTGACCACATACCTCATATGCCCTCCTCAAGTTGGAGGGATCTGAATTGGGTTCTCGGGTGGGGGTGGGGGGAAGTTATAGCCCAGCAAGGGTCCTTCCGTTTGATCCAGATCCATTGTCTGCCTCTTTCAGCTGCTTGAGAAACTGCTCTGACGGTCTGCCGCAGAGCCTGTCCATGGATTCCAAGTTCTTTCAGCAACCTGATGGTGGAAGAAGCCACAAATCCTCTGCATCCCACTTCAACTGGCCAGACTTTTGCATTCCAGCCACGCTGAGTTGCGTCTGCTGCCAACCCTGTGTAGCGCAGTTTCTTACGCTCGTAGGCCTCTTCAACAGAGTTTTCCCATGGGACTGTGAGCTCTATGATGTACACAGCCTTTCGTGAAGGGGACCAGAGTATCATGTCTGGCCTAAGGTTGGTAGAAGCAATCTCAGGTGGAAAAATGAGTTGCTGGCCAATATCGACAAACATCTTCCAAATCAAATCAAATCAAATCAAATTTATTTATATAGCCCTTCGTACATCAGCTGATATCTCAAAGTGCTGTACAGAAACCCAGCCTAAAACCCCAAACAGCAAGCAATGCAGGTGTAGAAGCACGGTGGCTAGGAAAAACTCCCTAGAAAGGCCAAAACCTAGGAAGAAACCTAGAGAGGAACCAGGCTATGTGGGGTGGCCAGTCCTCTTCTGGCTGTGCCGGGTGGAGATTATAACAGAACATGGCCAAGATGTTCAAATGTTCATAAATGACCAGCATGGTCGAATAATAATAAGGCAGAACAGTTGAACTGGAGCAGCAGCACAGTCAGGTGGAAGTTGAAACTGGAGCAGCAGCATGGCCAGGTGGACTGGGGACAGCAAGGAGTCATCATGTCAGGTAGTCCTGGGGCATGGTCCTAGGGCTCAGGTCAGTTGAAACTGGAACAGCAGCATGGCCAGGTGGACTGGGGACAGCAAGGAGTCATCATGTCAGGTAGTCCTGGAGCTCAGGTCCTAGGGCTCAGGTCCTCCGAGAGAGAGAAAGAAAGAGAGAAGGAGAGAATTAGAGAACGCACACTTAGATTCACACAGGACACCGAATAGGACAGGAGAAGTACTCCAGATATAACAAACTGACCCCAGCCCCCCGACACATAAACTACTGCAGCATAAATACTGGAGGCTGAGACAGGAGGGGTCAGGAGACACTGTGGCCCCATCCGAGGTCACCCCCGAGGTTCCGAGGTTCCAAGGTTCCAGTCCCGGGCCATGGCTAGGTGTCCAGTTTCTGGCTTCGTAGGAGGATGCTTGGGCCTTTTCTGTCCCTCCCGGATGAATGCTGTTGTTTTGACGGGATTGCTTGTTTTTGGAGGTAATGAATTGGTTGCACTCCTCTTGGTCTCAAGTGCTGCAGCCAGGCTCTTGAGGACCTGATTGTGCCTCCAGGTGTAGCGACCTTGTGGGAGGCTGGTCTTGCAACCTGTCATTATATGCCTGAGAGTCGCTTGAGCTGGGCAGAGTGGGCAGGTCGGGTCCTCGCCATACCATTGATGTAGGTTTTTTGGTGATGGAAGCACATCATAAACAAATCTTATGGTGAAGCTGATGTTGCTTGCCTCCATTTGCCAATGCTCACTCCAGTTGATCTTTCTCCTCTTCAGGCCTTCCCATCGCGTCCATTGCCCTTGTTTAGCAAGAGAGACAGCCTTTGCACTTCTTGCAGTCTCCTTCTGTCTGCGCACCTCCTCGACCACCAGCTTCCTGCGTTCAGATGTTGTTGCCTTATGGAACGTTGGTTTGCTTCCTGCCAGACCAAAGCCTCCTCTTCCATGCTGGATATTCCCCACAATGTATTGGTGTCTCAGGGCTGATGTTGCTTGCTGCACAGCCTTGGATGATGTCCATTTCCGTCCAGTTTGTATTGGAGGTGCAGCCTTGCTAATGGTCTGGTCTTTGGAGTCCTTCAATGTCATCTGAAGTGTTACTTTAGAGCACTTGTACTCCTCTGTTAGACTTGTAAGAGGTAGTTCAAGGACCCCTTTGCCATAGAGGCCGATGTTACTCAGGCATCGTGGGACACCCAGCCATTTCTTCACGTATGAGGTAATGGTTCACTCCATCTTCTCCACTGTTGTTATTGGGACCTCATAGACGGTGAGTGGCCACATTACCCGGGGGAGAAGTCCAAACTGTAGGCACCAAAGCTTGAGCTTCACAGGCAGTACGGTTTTGTTGATGTTCTCAAGACCGTTGCCGATGCCCTGCCTTACTTGCTGCACTTGATCTTTATCCCGGAGGCTTTCGTGGTACCATCTACCAAGGCTCTTGACGGGTTGCTCAGACACCGTTGGTATCGGGTCATCTCCAATGCAGAACCTCACATCTTTAAGCTGTCCCTTGACTATGTAGATGCTTCGAGATTTGCTTGGCTTTATTTTCATCCGGGCCCAATTGATGTTATCCTGCAGTTTTGCAAGTAGCCGCCTGGTGCATGCTGCAGTGGTGGTCAGTGTAGTCATGTCATCCATATATGCTCAGAGACGGAGCCCTTCCTTAGTTCCCTCACCGCCGACCACCCATCTCGATGCCCTGATGATGACTTCCATGGCCATAGTGAAGGCCAGAGGTGAAATTGTACAGCTCGCCATTATGCCTACTGAACTGTAAGTCAGTCAAATCATTGAAACTGTTACAGTGGGTCAAAAAAGTATTTAGTCAGCCACCAATTGTGCATGTTCTCCCACTTAAAAAGATGAGAGAGGCCTGTAATTTTCATCATAGGTACACTTCAACTATGACAGACAAAATGAGAAAAAAACATCCAGAAAATCACATTGTAGGATTTTTTATGAATTTATTTGCAAATTATGGTGGAAAATAAGTATTTGGTCACCTACAAACAAGCAAATTTTCTGGCTCTCACAGACCTCTAACTTCTTCTTTAAGAGGCTCCTCTGTCCTCCACTCGTTACCTGTATTAATGGCACCTGTTTGAATTTGTTATCAGTATAAAGACACCTGTCCACAACCTCAAACAGTCACACTCCAAACTCCACTATGGCCAAGACCAAAGAGCTGTCAAAGGACACCAGAAACAAAATTGTAGACCTGCACCAGGCTGGGAAGACTGAATCTGCAATAGGTAAGCAGCTTGGTTTGAAGAAATCAACTGTGGGAGCAATTGTTAGGAAATGGAAGACATACAAGACCACTGATAATCTCCCTCATTCTGGGGCTCCACGCAAGATCTCACTCCATGGGGTCAAAATGATCACAAGAACGGTGAGCAAAAATCCCAGAACCACAAGGGGGGAATAAGTGAATGACCTGCAGAGAGCTGGGACCAAAGTAACAAAGCCTACCATCAGTAACACACTACGCCGCCAGGGACTCAAATCCTGCAGAGCCAGACGTGTCCCCCTGCTTAAGCCAGTACATGTCCAGGCCCATCTGAAGTTTGCTAGAGAGCATTTGGATGATCCAGAAGAAGATTGGGAGAATGTCATATGGTCAGATGAAACCAAAATATAACTTTTTGGTTAAAAGTCAACTCGTCGTGTTCGGAGGTCAAAGAATGCTGAGTTGCATCCAAAGAACACCATACCTACTGTGAAGCATGGGGGTGGAAACATCATGCTTTGGGGCAGTTTTTTTGCAAAGGGACCAGGACGACTGATCCGTGTAAAGGAAAGAATGAATGGGGCCATGTATCGTGAGATTTTGAGTGAAAACCTCCTTCCATCAGCAAGGGCATTGAAGATTAAACGTGGCTGGATCTTTCAGCATGACAATGATCCCAAACACACCGCCCGGGCAACGAAGGACTGGCTTCGTAAGAAGCATTTCAAGGTCCTGGAGTGGCCCAGCCAGTTTCCAGATCTCAACCCCATAGAAAATCTTTGCAGGGAGTTGAAAGTCTGTGTTGCCCAGCAACAGCCCCAAAACATCACTGCTCTAGAGGAGATCTGCATGGAGGAATGGACCAAAGTACCAGCAACAGTGTGTGAAAACCTTGTGAAGACTTACAGAAAACATTTGACCTCTGTCATTGCCAACAAAGGGTATATAACAAAGTATTGAGATAAACCTTTTATTGACCAAATACTTATTTTCCACCATAATTTGCAAATAAATTCATAAAACATCCTACAATGTGATTTTCTGGATTTATTTTCCTCATTTTGTCTGTCATAGTTGAAGTGTACCTATGATGAAAATTACAGGCCTCTCTCATCTTTTTAAGTGGGAGAACTTGCACAATTGGTGATTGACTAAATACTTGTTTGCCCCACTGTACATGTTGTGTTTATATTTCTGTTTAGTATATAAACTATAAATGTGACAGTGGTTTTCTTTGATCTGAACAAGTATCACTTGGGAATAGGCTGTAGCTAGGTAGATTTTAAAGGAAAATGTGTTGTGTAATTTAAGAGAAGTAGTATAATGCAGGAATAGTAGAAAATATTCCCAACTAGCTCATCAGTTAGTGAAATGTTGTCTTCCAAATATCGCATGGCACAGACTTTGGACCTGTGTTAGTAAAAAGTGCAGCCTACTAGCCAAAAATCCTTAGGTTCCATCCTGCTTCCGGTGTTATATTGGGAAATGACTGCCTATGGAAGTTTCCAACCTCCAACTGAGATAAAAAAAAACATTTTTTCTGCGTTACGTCACTCTGATGGGTTAACTTCAAATCGTAGTCCAAATGTTTCAAAAGGCCCATATGGATTTTGATTACTGTCCAAACGGTCTCGCCACCTTTCATCATCGATCCAACAGGGATCCATAGATCCTCATTAGGGTCAATGTTCTCTCCCTGCAGTAACCTTCACATCAATCTCATTAATGACACCACACTGATAATTACCTCTCTCTGCATTATTTCACATCTGAACTGTAATCGTGACCTATATAACTGTACTGTGGGCTTCATTTATGGGAATACAGCCCGTAGGGACTGTAAAAGTATCATGTTTCTAATGATATCTCGAGGAATCCAGTATGGACTTAAAAAGTGAATATATCTTTGATAGCATTCTCTATCTATCTAACTTAAACTCCAAAAATAAGGCAAAAGGGAAGGGGATACCTAGTCAGTTGCACAACTAAATGTATTCCCCATTTAACCCAACCCCTCTGAATCAGCTTTCATTGGCATCCACGTCATCGGCACATTGTTGTTGACCGTATAGAATTTTTTGCCGAATTAAATACACTCTGCACTCTATGCACTTGCTGGTTACAATCTCCAAATGGGAAAGCAGATACAATCCAGAAGTGCTCTCAATGATTGGACGAGAGCTGGCAACCTAAGAAACTGTGACGTGTGACCAGTGTGAGTCCTCCTGGAGAGTTTTTCTACCCGTGCTCATTGAGTTAGACTACTACCTCTACCCTGAGGACACTAAAAGAACTTCCCTCATGCCCTAATACTGTAGGTAATTTGGACCATGATGTTTTTATAATGAGGCTGGGGATTAGGGCTTCTTCTAGCTTTCCTCATGAATTGAAGATGTTGAACAGTAGTACCAATTTGAAGGTGGAGATTAAACGCTAGTACCCTCAATTGGTGCTTCCGAGAATACTGCTTCAGTGGAAGCGGCCAGAAAGGAGACTGGACCGAGAGCAACACTCAAACAAACGACCGCTGCTGCTCTTGCAAGTGAATCCAGTGGTATAACCATTACACGTGTGTCCGTGTTCTTTTCGCACAACCTTTAACACAGGCTAGTGAATATGCCTGAGCAAATCCCCTCTGAATTTGCCAGTTTGCCAACGGTAATCTGCGGCGGAGGGTGACCATCTAAATTGAGCCCTCGGAGACCCATCTCCCAGAGAGAGCAGCATTGTTAGAGCACTGCAGGGACTAAGAAGGTCCCACAACTTCTGAGATAAGGGCTATCAGCTCTATGGCTCCACTGAGAGTTAGCATTGCAATCTGGTACCTCTGTGCAGCCTATACCACAGCTCAGAGAGACATGCCATAGATGAAGGCTTCAGTGACTATGGGACAGTTTTAGCTACCAGGCTATGCCAATGTGGGCAGCAAAGCGGAATACCAATAGGATGGTGCCTGGTGATTTGACCTGTTTGGCCCTGTATGTTAGTGTGACCTAAATAAGCATTAAAGGGATATGTTTCTATTATGATGATATGGCTTTCTAATTAGCTATATCCATAGGGTCTTACTGATCTTCAAAATGACTCAGTAATCATGATTTAGAGTCATATTTAATAATTGTTTTATTCCTGTATTGTGGTACAGTTTACATACATTATAAAATAAAATGTACTGCATTGAACATACAAGCAAGCAAGTGCATCCCATTTTTTAAACTCTCATTTAAACACAACTAATTTCTCCCCAGTAGTCTTTGTTGCTTTCAGGGGAACCAATGATTGCTTATCATTACAATTTGCATATGCAGATAATTCTAATACAGTTGGGGCTAATCCTTCACTCCAAGTGGTGGATAACAGACCATTTTTAGCTTTTAATCTGTTAATGAAATTTGTTTGCGGGTTGAGTTGAGTCATCACCATAATTATTAGAGGAAATTAATTGTTTTAAGTTATCGGACAATTATGGGTATTGTATACCTCATTTGCATATATGAATTAATGACATTGATGTGTCATTAATTGATATGATTTTCATGGTCGTTATGGTGCTAGTCACGTACAAGGATACATGGGCTTCAGGTATGCAGTGGGAGAGACCTACGCCCAAATTAGTTGGTGGTTAAAGTTCAGAAACAGACTGCTATTTGCATATAAAAGTACTTATTTTCTAGTCAATCAGTATTGTGTTTTAAATGTGTCTTTCAAATTCACATTCCAAGGTCTCGAAAATGCTTTCCGTGATCAGTTCTATGTTTAAAGGACTGACCCATCTCATAATTTATGCATATGGTGACCCATTACTGTATGTATGTGAGTATATCACTAATTCTTAGAGCTCATACCTTCATCGAACTGACCTCTAAAAACTGACCTCTAAAATTCCCGTTTCACATAGCGGTTGTGATGTACGTGTTGACTAGTCTTTAAGTCTTAGCGCTCATATCTTCATTTGATAACTCAATTGAGCCACATTTTTTTTGGTCAGCACTTATGAAATCATGAAGTCAACACGTACATCACAACCGCTATGTGAGACGGGAATTTTAGCTGTTTACTTGCTTAAGGTCTTCAGACACAATTCCCTCAATCTGTGGAAACAACCTCTGGCAAGACCTAGAGTTTGTTTGATACATTGTCCCTGGTGTCTTGATTTAGACAAATTAAACATCAGTTTGTTGATTCAAAGTTGGCCTTCTGGTTGGTGTTGTCAGTAGAACAAGCTGCAAGGTTTTGAATAGGCTTGCCCAGCAGCACTGTAACCAAACACAGAGGTAGTCATTGAACACCAACACTGTCAGTTCTCATCATTCCCCAAGACCCTGAGGGCCAGAGTGTTGCTTGTGAGTGAGGCGCTTACTTTGTGTTCCTCAGTCCTGATAACCACCCTGGAGACCGTTTCCATTCTGAGATGTGCTTTCTGCTATTTTCAGCTCCAGAATGTGAGAACTGGAACTATCATAAACCCCTAGATTGTAATCCTGAGAGCTGGATCAAATAAAACTGGTGCTCATTGAGCAACTCCACCTATTGCAACAATACGCCTTGCACATAATCTATTTATTACAATGTTTCCAGAGAGACAAACAACAGATCATATGCTATCATGTGCTTCATTTCCAGTATTTTGTTGTATTGACTGTCGTGTCTTTGGCTATGCCGGATTAAGTGATATGACATGCTATTCTATAAAATAATTTATCCATAATTAATATTACCTGATTGAGCTAATCATGTAAATGTAATTAACTAGAGAGTCGGATCACAACAAAATAATATTTATAGAGCTGTTATCTTCCGAATAAACTCTTAAAGACCTAGTAATATTTTACATCAATAGCAGTCAATATTAATCGTCATCTTAGTTCAGTCTCATCTGAGAGTTGTAAATTCTTGGTTATCTGCACGAACCCTGGCTAACAAGTTGAATCGGCAATAAAAAATTGGGTTTAATTATCTATTTACTAAACACCTAACTAATAACACAGAATTACACATACACATAATTAAATCATAACTTGATTACAAATTACGTCATAAAGGAAAACGTCCCTAGCGGGTGGAACAGATATGACAGCTTGTTACACAAAAGAAAAGGGCTGGGTTTGAGTGAAAGAGCGGGAAGACTGAGGAACAAAGGGTGAAGCTGTGCTATCGTAAATACAGAATCTTATGCATTCTAAATTACCGCCCATTTGGAAAAGGAAAATGCAATAAATATTTACTCTGAGCTGCGCTTCGGTAGGTTGGTGGTAGATGGAAGGCCGTGTTGCCCAACCGAGTCCTTGGTCCTTTGAAGAATGTCTCTGGTAAATTGGATGCATTGTAGTAACGTCATTGTGTGGTAGACGGGATACTCTGTCTGTTCCTTCCTAACCCTCGTTTGCAGTGGCTGTTGCTAACTCAACAGCTAGGAGGTATCACTTCTGTAGTGAATAAGAGTTCAAAGTTCTTACCATTCGCAACCAAAGCTCACGCTGATGTTGGCTTCGTTCTGTAGTTATTATCTGAACCATTCTGACATCGGACGGTCGTCCTCACATCCTCGGAACAGGAGGTGATATTGTCGTCAAGGCTTTATATAGAAAGGGGGAGGAGGACGTATTTGAAAGGTTTTAAAGCCCATGTCCCTTCACAGGGGCGAGCCACTGATTGAGCAGAGCCTTACCTTATGAAAACTCAATCTCACATTTTAGAAGCTAAAATCACATTTCAACCCATCACAAATAATTTCATATTCAAACATTTAAATTGAACAACAATTCCATGTGAATCCGATAACTCTGATGTGTAGACTTTCCACTGTAGAGTTTATGTCATCTTATCATTGATGAGAATGTCTCAGATGACAACCAAACTGACATGATATTCATTAAGTGCCACCGCATATGTTCAATTGGTCGGATTACCAGAATATAGTTCATTTCCCCCACCTTCTGATGTTCCCAGAATCTCTATGTTAACCAAGGGTTTTGCAAATGTAACATCAGTAGGGTAGAGAGAGGAAAAAGGGGGAAAAGGTATTTATGACTGTCATAAACCTACCCCCAGGCCAACGTCATGACATGACTGATGAAAGATACATGCGCAAACAGTACGGTTAAAAACAGGAAATACTTCTATCTGGAGTTTCACATACACTCAGAAATGTTTTTCTTCTCCTTGAACCCCGCAAAGTGACATGGGATCCATCTCGAACCCTCCAGAGTGATGTGGGATCCATCTTGAACCCTCTACTGTGATGTGTGATCCATTTGAACCCTTCACAGTGATGTGGGATCCATCTTAAACCCTCCACTGTGATGTGGGATCCATCTTGAACCCTCCACAATGATGTGGGATCCATCTTGAACCCTCTACTGTGATGTGTGATCCATTTGAACCCTTCACAGTGATGTGGGATCCATCTTAAACCCTCCACTGTGATGTGGGATCCATCTTGAACCCTCCACAATGATGTGGGATCCATCTTGAACCCTCTACTGTGATGTGTGATCCATTTGAACCCTTCACAGTGATGTGGGATCCATCTTAAACCCTCCACTGTGATGTGGGATCCATCTTGAACCCTCCACAATGATGTGGGATCCATCTTGAACCCTCTACTGTGATGTGTGATCCATTTGAACCCTTCACAGTGATGTGGGATCCATCTTAAACCCTCCACTGTGATGTGGGATCCATCTTGAACCCTCCACAATGATGTGGGATCCATCTTGAACCCTCTACTGTGACGTGTGATCCATTTGAACCCTTCACAGTGATGTGGGATGCATCTTAAACCCTCCACAATGATGTGGGATCCATATTGAACCCTCCACAATGATGTGGAATCCATCTTGAACCCTCTACTGTGATGTGTGATCCATTTGAACCCTTCACAGTGATGTGGGATCCATCTTAAACCCTCCACAATGATGTGGGATCCATATTGAACCCTCCACAATGATGTGGAATCCATCTTGAACCCTCTACTGTGATGTGTGATCCATTTGACCCCTTCACAGTGATGTGGGATCCATCTTGATCCCTCCACAGTGATGTAGGATCTATTTGAAGCATTTGCATTATGGGTCAGAGAGTTCAGAACCCTGGCCAGGAGAGTTCAGAATCCTTGAACCTGAAATCAAGAGCCATCAGGTGTTAGTAATGTGTTTCCTCCTCACATCTCTTCATGGAAGTGCATCTGAAATGGCATCAATATTACAGGCTAGCGTGTCTCACCATGCACAATGCTCCTTGTAAGCATACAAGACAGGTTTCACATCTGATTATGATTGCTCATAGCCACGCGTTGGACATTCTTCTCCTGCCCCAAACATCGCTTAAGGCAACACAAGCCTTCATACAGCCCCAATCTCAACGTGTCAGATGCAAGACACAGTAATGGGCGCTGACATGGCTGCCCTTTTGAGTGTCTGTCGTGTCGTGACTTTAGTGGATGTTTCCTCCATTCTACCATACTCCACACCAGGCCCGGGTTGATTGTTTGAACTCCCTCCCCATTCCCCTTCTCCTCACTGAGAGCAAGGACTGGGGATGAGCCTGTCTCGTGGCCATCCTCCGGGGACTCTGGGGGATCGTGTGCCAGTGTCACGCAAAACCCAGGGCAGCCTGTATAATCAAGCTGACATGCAGACATTAGGTGAGGCCCAGGCAGATATGGGCTGTAATACATAAATGATGGAGGTTAACTGTCACATGGTGTAACGAAAGAAATGGTTGCCTCATTCCTTCCAATCTGACCGCTGCACATGTTGTTTTTGATGCGCTCGGTGGACTCCCTGTAATTGGCTTCTATGCAGGACGTAACTGTGTCTGTGTTGTGGTGGCGTAGTGCTGTAGGGTATCAGCACAAGCTGTGGAGCTTCGTGAATTTGCTTAATAACTAAGGTTCAAGCAAATCTCTTTGTGTTACCTTCAAATTAAGTTGCTGTACAATTTCCTCAAACATATCAGTTCACGACCTGTGTATGGCTCTGAAGCTACAGATGTAGGATCTTAATTTGAGCCAGTTTGCTACTACAGGAAAATAATCCTGCTGCTTCAAGAAATGTGAATTACTATGTGGATTATAAGGAATGGACATTTCTTTTGTAGGGGTTGATACATTTTTCGTTAGGGCAAATCAAGTCTGTGGAAGCCTTTTGAAACCTCAATCACACTACTAGTTTGCATTACCTGCTGTGCAGGAAAATTCTAAGCAACGAAAGAGTGATCAAATTAAGATTCTACAGTACATCTGTATTGAATATCAAAATAATGATTACCACAAATGAATACCACAAATAAAAGCTGGACATTGTATTTTAAATAATGAGATTTTCATAGCCATTCCCTGCTTCATGTATTCTCCCGCCCATTTCTCAATTGGCCAACCGTATGATTGAAGAGTGTTACCTTCTCCGTATTTCCAAATATGGCATTGTACTTGATACCTGAAGTCAGATGTCAGCTGTTCACTGACTGTTATTCTATCTCCATTACAATAATTAAAGAAAATGTAATGTGGTAATTTATGACGACATCAGACTGGTTTTACCCTGAATCTGAAACTTTTGAACAGGAGGGGTTCTCATCTTCTTACACCTCAGGGTCTTTCATAACACAGACATCTGAGAAAACTGCCAATGATTTAGGTACAATCCAACTATTTTTAAACTGTTATCACATGACCTTAGGATACAACATTCAGATCTCTCTGTCTCTCTCTTCTGTGTATATCTCTCTTTGTATCTCTCTCTCTCTGTCTCTTTCTCTCTCTCTCTGTCTCTCCCTCCATCTCTCTCTCCCCTGCCGTAACTCTTCTTCTTCTCCCTGGCCTGGCTCCAACCAAGCTGTCAGACAGAGGCCCTGTTCCAGCCCGGGCATTGACGTCAGGCGCTCGCGGGGCGCTTGTGTGTGGCATCTGCCAAACGACGAGAGCTTCTCAGCCAGAATGTCTGTCTGCCAGTGAGTAATTGGCACACATTTGAGCAGACACGTGCAGGTGGCTGTCTCAGCTCTGTAGTCCTTTTCCTTTTCCCCTCACAGGACCCCCGAGGGGCCAGTTTGAGCAGTGGTCCTGCTGCTCCAGGCCGATTGTGTATACATTATGTGCAACAATATCCTGCGCTCCTCCACAAACTTTAAGTGCCTGAATAAAATATAATTGGCCGTCTGGAGTTGCGCGTTATGGCGTACATTCATTTTCAGATCTGAATAGTTTTTTGGGGGGCTTGGAAGGAGGATATTTGGTGTTTGTATATAACAGATGGCATTTGTTCGGTGGTCTTCCTAGCTAGCTAGTACGTCCTGCAATATGCCAGACTAAACCGGCCTTTCCCCCCTGTACAGCGATTAGCTGCTGCTGCTTTAAGGCTGGTTACCTGTCAGACTCAAGGCCAATTTATGCACCAGAACGCTGGAGATTCAGTTCAGACAGGTCACATAGCATGCAGGTAAAACCCTTACCTTTGGAAAGGACTTCTGGTATAAAATTTAGCCAGCCTCTGCACAGTACTCTGCCCTGAACCTTAGTCACTGTTACTAGCTGGCTACCATCCAGTAATCTACTTTGCACCTTAGAGACTGCTGCTGTACATAGTTATTGAACACTGACAGCTTTAATAATATTTACATACTGTTTTACCCACTTCATAGGTATATACTGTAATGTAGTCATGGCTCATCCTATATAACTACTCCTCAACACACCTTTTCTATTCATATACTGTCCATACCACCATTATATATATATAAACAGTCAAAGGTTTGGGCACACCTACTCATTCAAGGGATTTTATTTATTTGTACTATGTTCTACATTGGAGAATAATAGTGAAGACATCAAAACTATGAAGTAACACATATGGAATCATGTAGTAACCAAAAAATTGTTCAACAAATCTAAATGTATTTTATATTCTTCAAAGTAGCTACCCTTTGCCTTGATGACAACATTGCACACTCTTGGCGTTCTCTCAACGAGCTTCACCTAGAATGCTTCTCCAACAGTCTTGAAGGAGTTCCCACATATACTGAGCACTTGTTGGCTGCTTTTCCTTCACTCTGCGATTCTATTCATCCCAAACCATCTCAGTTGGGTTGAGGTCGGGTGATTGTGGAGGCCAGGTCATCTGATGCAGCACTCCATCACTCTCCTTCTTGGTCAAATAGCCCTTACACATCCTGGAGGTGTGTTGGGTCATTGTCCTGATGAAATACAAATGATAGTCCCACTAAGCCCAAACCAGATGGGATGTCGCTGCAGAATGCTGTGGTAGTCAAACTGGTTAAGTGTGCCTTGAATTCTAAATAAATCACAGACTGTGTCAACAGCGAAGCACCTCCAACACCATCACACATCCTCCATGCTTCAAATCAAATCGAATGTTATTTGTCACGTGCCGAATACAACAGGTGTAATAGACCTTACTGTGAAATGCTTACTTACAATCCCTTAACCAATAATGCAGTTCAAGTAATACAGTTAAGAAAATATTTACTAAATAAACTAAAGTTTAAAAAAATTGAATTTTAAAAAATAACACAAGAAAATTACACAACAATAATGATGATATACAGTATACAGGGGGTACCGGTACTGACTCAATGTGCAGGGGTACAGGTTAGTCTAGGTCATTTGTAAAGTGACTATACATTGGTATTAGACAGCAGTAGTGGGGGGGATCAATGTAAATAGTCTGGGTGGCCATTTGATTGATTGTTCAGTCTTATGGCTTGAGGGTAAAGGCTGTTAAGGAGCCTTTTGGTCCTAGACTTGGCGCTACGGTATCACTTGTCTTGTCAATTTTTGGGGCCTTCCTCTGACATATATAAGTCCTGGATGTCAGGTAGCTTGGCCACAGTGATGTACTGGGCCGTACACAATACTCTCGTACACTACTTTGTACACACTACAAATCTTTTCTGTCTCCTAAGGGGGAAAATATGTTGTAGTACCCTCTTCACATCTGTCTTGGTGTGTTTGGACCATGATATTTCATTGGTTATGTGGACACCAAGGAACTTTAAACTCTCGACCCCCTCCACTTCAGCTCTGTCGATGTTAATGGGGGCCTGTTTGGCCCACCTTTTCCAATAGTCTGCGATCAGCTCCTTTTTCTGGCTGGCATTGCGGTAGAGGTTGTTGTCCTGGCACCACACTAACAGGTCTCTGACCTCCTCCCTATAGGCTATCTCATCATTGTCAGCAAACTTAATGATGGTGTTGGAGTCATGCTTGTCCACGCAGTCATGGGTGAACAGAGAGTACAGGAGGGGACGAAGCACACACCCCTGAGGGGCCCCAGTTTTGAGGATCAGCATGGCAGATGTGTTCTTTCCTGTCCTTACCACCTTGGCACGGCCTGTCTGGAAGTCCAGGATCCAGTTGCAGAGAGAGGTGTTTAGTCCCAGGGTCCTTAGCTTAGTGATTGTGGGCACTACGGTGTTGAATGCTGAACTGTAGTCAATGAACAGCATTCTCACATAGGTGTTCCTTTTGTCCATGTGGGAAAGGGCAGTGTGGAGTGTGATTAAGATTGCGTCATCTGTGGATCTGTTGTGTGCGAATTGAAGTGGGTCTAGGATTTCCACCATGATGGTGTTTATTTGAGCCATGACCAGCCTTTCAAAGCACTTCATGGCTACCGATGTGAGTGCTACTGAGCCGGTAATCATTTAAGCTGGTTACCTTTGCTTTCTTGCACACAGCGACTATGGTGGTCTCTTTGAAACATGTAGGTATTACAGACTCGGTCAGGGAGAGGTTGAAAATGCCAGTAAAGTCACTTGCCAGTTAGTCTGCGTATGCTTTGAGTACATGTCCTGATAATCCATCTGGACCCGCGGCTTTGTGAATGTTGACCTGTTTAAAGGTCTTGCTCACACTGGCTGCGGAGAGCGTGATCACACAGCCGTCCGGAACAGCTGGTGCTCTCATGCATGCTTCAGTGTTACTTGCCTCGAAGCGAAAATAAAAGGTATTTGTCGAATTTTGGTAAGCTTGCGTCACAGGGCAGCTCACACCTGGGTTTCCCTTTGTAGTCCATAATATTTTCCAAGCCCTGCCACATACAACGAGCATCAGAGTAGGCAGGAATCAGGAGGATATAATTATGGTCAGATAGGCCAAATGGAGTGCGAGCTTTGTTTGCGTCACTGTGTGTGGAGTAAAGGTGGTCTAGAGTTTTTTCCTCTTGTTGCACATGTGACATGCTGGTAGAAATTAGGTAAAACTGATTTAATTTTGCCTGCATTAAAGTCCCCGGCCACAAGGAGTGCCGCTTCTGGATGAGCATTTTCTTGTTTGCCTATGGCCTTATACAGCTCGTTGAGTGCAGTCTTAGTACCAGCATCGATTTCACAGTGGGAACCACATAGGGAGACCATCCGTTCAACTACTCCGCGTCTCACAAAGATACGGCGGTTGGAACCCAAAATATCAAATTTGGACTCATCAGACCAAAGGACAGATTTCCACCAGTCTAATGTCCATTGCTTATGTTGCTTGACCCAAGCAAGTCTTTTCTTCATATTTGTGTCCTGTAGTAGAGGTTTCTTTGCAGCAATTCGACCATGAAGTCCTGATTCACACAGTTTCCTCTTAACAGTTGATGTGGAGATGTGTCTGTTACTTGAACTCTGTGAAGCCTTTATTTGGGCTGCAATTACTGAGGCTGGAAACTCTAATGAACTTATCGTCTGCAGCAGAGGTAACCCTGGGTCTTCCATTCCTGTGGCTGTCTTCATGAGAAGGTTTTTGCAACTGCACTTGAAGAAACTTTCAAAGTTCTTTGAATTTTCCGAATTAACTGACCTTCATGTCTTAAGGTAATGATGGACGGTCGTTTCTCTTTGTTTCTTTGAGCTGGCTTGCTATAATATGCACTTGGTCAATTACCAAATAGGGATGTCTTCTGATTACCATCCCTACCTTGTCACAGCACAACTGATTGGCTGGAACACATTTAAGCAGGAAATAAGTTCCACAACTTAACTTTTGAAAAGGCACACCTGTTAATTGAAATACATTCCAGGTGACAACCTCATTAAGCTGGTTGAGAGAATGCCAAGAGTGTGCAAAGCTGTCATCAAGGCAAAGGGTGGCTACTTTGAAGAATCTCAAATATAAAATATATTTTGATTTGTTTAACACTTTTTTGGTTACTACATGATTACATATGTGTTATTTCATAGTTTTGATGTCTTTACTATTAATGTAAAATGTAGAAAATAGTAAAAATAAAGAAAAATCCTTGAATGAGTAGGTGTGTCCAAACTATTGATGGTACTGTAAAGATCTATATTCAGACTCTGACATTGCTCATTCTGATATTTCTTAATTTCTTGTTAAAAACTTTTTGGTGCGTGTTGTTTTGTGTTGCTAGGTATTATTACTGCACTGTTGGAGCTAGAAACACAAGCATTTACCAGCACCTGCGATATCATCTGCAAATCTGTGTAAGCGACCAATCAACTTTCATTTGATTTTATTTAAAGGCCCAGTGCAGTCAAAACATGATTTCCTGTGTTTTATATCTATTTCCACACTATGAGGTTGGAATAACACTGTTCAATAATGAAAATTAGTGTAATAGCTGTTTTGGGGAGATTAGGTTTCCAAAGCTATCGATAATTTACCAAAGTTACTGGAATCTTCTGTAATTTTGATAATTAACAGAAAATATATGGCAATCTGTATGGTAACTTTGGTAATTTATACTTGAATAACTTTTTAAAAAGATATACACTATATATACAAAAGTATGTGGACATCCCTTCAAATTAGTGAATTCGGCTATTTTATCCACACCAGTTGCTGACAGGTATATGAAATCAAGCACACAGGCATGCAATCTCCATAGACAAACATTGTCAGTAGAATGGCCTTACTGAAAAACTGTAACTTTTTTTATCGGATTCCACCTTTCCAACAAGTCAGTTCGTCACATTTCTGCCCAGCTAGAAGTCTAGGAGCAACAACGGCTAAGCAGTGTGGTAGGCCACACAAGCTCACAGAACAGAAATGCTGAGTGCGAGTAAAAATCGTCTGTCCTCGGTTGCAACACTCACTACCAAGTTCCAGACTGCCTCTGGAATCAACATCAGCACAATAACTGTTCGTCGGGAGCTTCATGAAATGGGTTACCATAGCTGCACAGCCACACACAAGCCTAAGATCACCATGCACAAGCGTCGGTTGGAGTTATGTAAAGCTTGCCGCCATTGGACTCTGGAGCAGTGGAAATGTGTTCTCTGGAGTGATGAATCACGCTTCACCAACTGGCAGTCCAAGGGACAAATCCGGGTTTAGCAGGTGCCAGGAGAACGCTACCTGCCTAAAAGCATAGTGCCAACTGTAATGTTTGGTGGAGGAAGAATAATGGTCTGGGGCTGTTTTTCATGGTTCGAGCTAAGTCCCTGTGCTTCCTACTTTGTGGGAACAGTTTGGGGAAGGCCCTTTTCTGTTTCCGCATGACAATACCGTCATGCACAAAGTGAGGTCTATACAGAACATTTTTGTTGAGATCGGTGTTGAAGAACTTGACTGGACTTCACGGAGCCCTGACCTCAACCCCATCGAACACCTTTGGGATGAATTGGAACGCCAACTGCGAGCCAGGCCTAATCACCCAACATCAGTGCTCGACCTCACTAATGCTCTTGTGGCTGAATGGAAGCAAGTCCCCACAGCAATGTTCCAACATCTATTGGAAAGCCTTCCCAGAAGAGTGGAGGCTGTTATAGCAGCAAAGTGGGGACCAACTCTGTAATGATGGCCATGATTTTGGAATTAGATGTTCGACAAGCAGGTGTCCACATACTTTTGGCCATGTAGTGTATATTCATATAAAGTTTTTTTTTTTAATCCATGTCCATGACTTTCTGCCAATAACAGCTAGTTTTCAGTTTTCCACTCCCCACTAAGACCACTCACAGAAAGTCGTAGCAAAATTCTTGCTTGAGAAGTTGCTTTTTGCTGAGAAGCAATTTTGGTTTATTTTTGACCATTTTAATTGAAAACATTAACACATTAAGGTACCCTCTGGTTTAAAAAAAAATGGTTGAATCGACAGTGTTTCCACATCACAAAAATAATTATGTGATGACATTGAATCAACGTGGAAAACTGATTGGATTTGCAAAAAGCCATAAACGTATGGGAATTTCATCATTTTTTCACCCAACTTTGAACCAACATTCAATGACATGGTGACATTCTTTGTTGATTTCATATTGAATTCACATTAGTTGACAACTCATCCAAATGTCAATCAAAACTAGATGTTGAAATGAACTATGTGCCCAGTGTGTACTCAATTGTTAGCTAGAAATGATTTGATATTGAGTTCAAAACAGCTGCATTGGACCTTTAAATAATGTGTCTTTAACTATCAAGTTATTCCTGCACCAGTACCAAATCAATTCAAATTTGATTTTTCACATACGCAGAATATAACAGGTGTAGTAGACCTTACCGTGAAATGCTTACTTACAATCCCTTATTAACCAACAATGCAGTTCAATAAATAGTTTAGAAATTGTTTACTGAATAAACTAAAGTAAAAAGTCAAGTTAAAAGTAACACAATAAAATAACAATAACGAGGCTATATACAGGGAGCATGTGGGTATTTTGCCATACACTGCATGGCAGAAAGCAGTGTACACGTGCCATAGACATGTATAGCAACACTAATAAAATGTTTTTGTAGGATAACACCTAGTATTCAGCTTCTGCCGCTCTAATTTTTGGCATATATCAAAGTTGTGTTGAATACTGTGATTTTAGAAGATGTTGATGCTGCCGTAACAGTTACTTAACTGTTACACAACCAATAAGTAGCTAAATACATTTTTCCAACTCAACTCTTACCCTAGTGGCTCCATAAAAATGTTCTGGTGTTAATAACTAAGCTCATACAGCATCTAGATTCTACACCATAAAAACTGGCATGTATTATGGATTACATTTATTCTCAGTGCAGAAGCAGAAAAAACTCCTCAGCTCCAGTGTGCTTTAGAAGTGTAGCCTAAATCTCATTAGTATGTAAACGCTACCATAGTGGGTCAAAACAACGAGACCCTGTAGACTTCCACTCAGCATAATGTAGCTCCGCGTTTCTCCCATCGACAGCTACTGGAGCCCAGGGGAGGAGTTTTTGAAGAACCCAGACCACTGCCAGCCTCCCTGCCGATTCCTACCGGCATTCAACAGCCTGGCAAGACCTGTGAGAGCTGGCCCTGAGGTCAATACATGATCCACACGCTTATCAACTCGTTTCCCAATAGCTGCCTTAAGCAAATTGTGAGGTGTGTGAGTCTGCATTGAGACTCAAGAGTGCTCTTGTCATCCTCTCCCTGCCTATCCAGTAACCTGAGTGGGCATCACAGAGTCACACCCCCAATGTGACCTGAGTGGGGCTTCAGAACCACACCCCTAATGAGGCCTGAGTGGGCCTCACATAGACACACCCCTAATGACCCTGTCTCTCCAGTGACCTGCGTAGGCCTCAGAGCCACATCCCTAATGTGACCTGCGTGGGCCTCAGACCCACATCCCTAATGACCATCTCTTTCCAGTGACCTAAGTGGGCCTCACAGAGCCACATCCCTAATGTGACCGGAGTGGGCCTCACAGAGCCACATCCCAAATTTGACCTGAGTGGGCCTCACAGAGCCACATCCCCAATTTGACTTCAGTCGGCCTCAGAGCCACATCTCCAATTTGACCTGAGTGGGCCTCAGAGCCACATCCCCAATTTGATCTGAGTGGGCCTCACAGAGCCATATCACCAATTTGACCTGAGTGGGCCTCACAGAGCAACATCTCCAATTTGACCTGAGTGGGCCTCAGAGCCACATCCCCAATTTGACCTGAGTGGGCCTCACAGAGCCACATCACCAATTTGACCTGAATGGGCCTCACAGAGCCACATCCCCAATTTGACCTGAGTTGGCCTCACAGAGCCACATCCCCAATTTGACCTGAGTTGGCCTCACAGAGCCACATCCCCAATTTGACCTGAGTGGGCCTCACAGAGCCACATTCCCAATGTGACCTGAATGGGTTTCACAGAGCAACATACCCAATGACCCTGTCTCCCAATGCAAGAGTCAGGCCTATTTACATGCTATTCATTCCACTACAGATTTTCATCTTGTTTCCTTTGCTTTCCATGAAGATAAGAAAGGTCCCAGCTGAAAAATTCCAATTTTTTTATCTCTCCTGCTAATATAGATGACTGCTACAGTACTGCTGGGCAGTGGTATGTTGGTATCTTAATGGCTCCCATCCGGTCGGCGAATGCTCTGCTGTGTGCATAACGGAGCCGTAAATTGGGAGGCTGTGGTGAAAGTGGTCGGCAGTAGTGGCCTCTATTAGGGATGCAAAGGGAGGTTGAAGTTTCCCAGGAAACTACCAGAATTTCGGTAATTTTCAAGAATTGTATGTAGTTTATCACAAGACATCTAGTGGCACTTTTAGTTGCTTACATTGCCACAGTTGTCTGTAAATATCTCTATCCCTCTGTGTGGCCTTATCACAAAAAATATCAACGCATTTAATAAGATGATTCAAATATATATAGAATGACAAAGCTGTCAAACTTTATCCTAAATACTCACCATCAACTTAGTAAATACCAGAGAAATAAAAAGTCTCTCTAAGGTCAGGGCGTGACAGGTCATTGAAAATAATGCCATTGTTGATTAGATGCTTTTTTCATTAATTAAACTATTTTATCTTGAACCCTATGGCATATCCACTAGAAAGTCATGGACAATATGGTCACATATATATAAAATAAATATTATATATGAATATATTTTAAGTTATTCAAGCATAAATTGCCAAAGTTACTATAGATTGCCATGGATTTTCTGTTAATTACGAAAATTACAAAAGATTTGGGTAACTTTGGTAAATTACCAGTAAAATTATTGGTGTTCTTTTTTTCGGAAGATTGTACATTTTCTCCAAGACCAGGAAAATGTGAATGCTTCCTGATGTGGAACGCATTTGTGGATGCAGGGCAGCAATCTTGTTGTTCCCCCCAACGACATAACCATCTATTTCAACAGGGGAGATGGGATGGGGTTTGCTGGCGTCTGGACTAGTCCACCATGGTGGAACTAAAAGACTGAATCAAGTGGCATGATCCAAGTCCCCCTGGGGGGCCAGAGCTACAGAGACTGGAAATTACTGTCCTTCACAAGACCCCACTGGGATAAGACACCGTAGACATTCCATTCTGAAAGGGATGTCGAAGTGTGCAAAACAGGGCAATTGCAAAGAATGTACAGAAGTGGGAAGGTGGTGCCTGTTCTTTTGTACTCTGCGTGTTCAGAAAAGCTTCATAGGACACCAATTTCATGAAGAAATAAAATTATAGGTAGATCCCTTGGAAATAATGAGGAGGTTGTGAGAATGGGGGCCATTATAGACATGTGCCGTAGCACTCACAGGGTGGCTTCTATACAGAACATGGGTTTTCAGCACCCACAAAGGATTTGTGTAGCCTATCTGTCACATCCTGACCTTAGTTCCTTTTTTATGTCTCTGTTTTAGTGTGTTCAGGGCGTGAATTGGGGTGGGCATTCTATGCTTTTGTTCTAGGTTTCGTATTTCTATGTTAGGCCTGGTATGGTTCCCAATCAGAGGCAGCTGTCGATCGTTGTCTCTGATTGAGAACCATACTTAGGTAGCCTGTTTTCCCACTATGTTTTGTGGGTAGTTGTTTTCTGTGTCTGTGTTTACCATACAGAACTGTTTCGTGTCGTTCACTCTCGTCGTCGTTGTTGTTTTTGGTCATTTAGTGTTCTGTTTATTTTATTAAACATCATGAACACTTACAAAGCTGCACCTTGGTCCTCACCTTCTTCCACCAACGACAGCCGTTACACTATCTATTTTTGTGAGTATAGACACAAAGGTACTTTTGCCACTGCACCCCTGAAACTGAAATGCTCTGTCCACCGATCTCACGTTATCGATTCATTTCACCCACTCAAAAATAGTAATGTCTTTGCCTTTGGAATGTTGAGCACGCTCTGATATGCTCCCCTCATTTCTCTGCTTCGTTAATCAATATATGCCCTGCAATTTTGCCCAATTAGTTTCACACTCTTCCCATCGATTTAAATGGAAGAAAAACATATTCCATTTTGATGTACATCAGAGGACGTCCGACACTTCACCAGGTGGTATTGATCATGGCCAGTCTTCCTGACTGAGCTCTGTGTGGATGACCTCCATCATTAGGGCACACGTCTGGCTGCCGGGCCCCAGACAAGGTGTACCGTCACAGGCTCCCCTATGGTGCTTTTACATCCTCTTCCCTCCACTCCCTTCATCAAGTCCAGCTCTTCCCTCCCTGCTGTAATGGGGATCATGGCAACCCCCTGCTGATGATAATGGAGGTAAGAATCAGTCCTGGATGTCAGGATGCATCTCATCTCTCAGGTGTTAGCTACCACTAATGAGGACAGGCGCTGTCAAAGCCTGGCCCCCTGCAGCGAGAGACACACTGGCGGGCAGAATGAGCAGACCATATCAGGAAACAGAATCTCTGCTCCATCTGCCACCTGCTAAAAACTGCGGATGAGGAAGTACAATTTATGGGTTCAGGTGAGCTCTAGGGCCACTTGGAAGGACCCAATTAAATGTAGGCCCTTTGTATGTTTCCTAAGTACACTTATGTGTGTAGTACAGATGTAGGATCTTAATTTGACTCTTTTGCTGCTGAGAATTTTATTTTAATTGCCCATTTAAAATGTCAGACTTGAATTACCCTAATGCAAAAATGTATCAACCCTTACAAAAAATGTCCATTAATTATAATCCACATTATATTTAACATGTCCTGTTGCTGCAGAACTATTTTCCTGCTGTAGCAAACTGGCTCAAATTAAGATCCTACATCGGTAGGCTACTATTGCAGTTTGTGTTCAAGAATGTCATATGGAAGGTTCGTCAAATATGTCAACTGTTTTCCTCAAACATGCAGTATTCACTCTAAACCAGAGCATTTATTTTGCATGCATACCAATGGGAAATGAACATGCAGTTCCACGGTTTGCTACTTTATATTCAATATAGTATGCTGGTCATGCAATTCACTAAACATAACTTTAACATAACTAATCATTACTTTACTTCCTGCAACAAATAACTGTATATTAACAAAGATACTTAATAATTTCCACAAGCAAAAGTTAAATCTTGGTTGCTTTGTGATGTTATGTCTGTATTTAATAATTGCAAGTAGACATGCTACTCCATCAATGCACTTTCATTTTCTCCACCATCTTGGATAACATGGACTTAGCAGCAGTGCTGGTCAATACACAGCCAGACAGATCAATATTGGAATGGCCAATTCATTAAACAACAAATGCATGTTTTTCATTCCAGTGGCTCTGGAGAGAAGAGAGGTGACATACTGTAAGAACTGCAGCTTTCTTAATCTGACCTTTGACCTCTGTTGTAGGCAACACCTCATTATACAGGTGTGATATTAATCATTCTGTCAAACAAAAATAATTGCATGGAGGCTATATTAAAATAGTGTGTTTGTACATTTGAACTGTCTGTATGCTATTAAAAGCTTTCAACATCCTTTCACAATTACTGTACATACTATAGGTATGTGTGGCTGGCTGCCTTAAGGATATAGTATTTTCGCTTTGTTGGGATCAGTTATATCAAGCATGATTTCATTCTTTCATATCAGCTTGTGTTCAGTGACCTATCACCGCAAAGTAATATTGAACACGAGTTTGTTGATGACTGAAAAGGTTGTGAGACCTCTGCAGCTTACGTTGCTAGTACCTTTAGATGGGAACCACATATTGTACATTATGCATGTCCTGCGCATTAGAGCTGAATTGAATCCTCAATGTAATACACCAGCGCCTCGCTATTCAAACACACAATCAATAATTCTCCATCAGCCAGGGAGCTTCTGAGAGACCCACGCGATACTATTTGAAGCTGCCTGGCGAGTTAAAACCGGTCCGGGTTTAACTCGTGCTAATGGCCAACCTCTTAGGAGAATATGACATCTCCCGTTGTAAGTCTGTTTATTTTCATCCTGCACAATTGTATCATATTGGGGGTGTTACTGGATCACTGCCGTGCTAAGTCCATGAAAGTCATCATTGTTCCGAGAGAGAAAGAAGGGGAATCCTCCCACTTTGAACACAGCATCAGCTCAGCAAAGCAAGAAACAAGATGCATTCCAGCCCGGCTGAGCTTTGAAGAGATCACGGTCCATATGAATTCAGTACTAAAACTTTGAATAATAACAATTCCAATATGTTTTTGTTGGAATTGTGCCCTGTGGCGATCTTCTCCGAGAGGAGCCAGTGTCAAAGAGTTGGAACATTGTTGCTAATGAAGCAAGCCTCCCTGTTAATCCCTCAAACAAGCCATCGATCAATTAGCAACTCTTCTTACACGTCCCTCTGTGTCTCATTTAGAGTTCGCTTTGATTGATACACTGATAATACCTACAACAAAAGCCATTCCCCCAGGAAGGGCCAAGGATTTCTCCAACACATTTTCTTTCTTTCTTGACTTCAGGTAATAGCCAGTCAGATGCACATCTGTAGTTGTGTGTTGTGCATCCGCTACAACACAGAGGTAATGCTGTTCACGGGTGTGTGCGTGAAATCACATACACACTCATCATGCTCTATTGTACTTCCTTCATTGTCCAACTTCTGTAGACTGACCTTAGCAACCACAGCCAATGACCATAGCTACATTCCAATTCAATTCAGGTTCCTTTACAAAATATATGCTCTTCTCAACACTATTGTTAGGTCCATGATGCTATCTAGTCTAGAGAATCCAATGACATATGGAATTGGTTTAAGAAGATCATAGCATGGGTCATTTAGCTATTTCATTTAGAATTTTAGGACCCCTTTAGGTATGCCCCAAATATATATATATATATATATATATATAAAATTACTTGAATTTGGCCTTTACTACTATAGCCCATAGAAACAGGTTGAATAACACACCCATAATGGCAAAAAAAACGTAAAAAAGATTTGTAGTGCCTGTCCTATATTTAGGAGATATTTTTTTATTTAACTAGGCAAGTCAGTTAAGAACAAATTCTTATTTTCAATGACGGCCTAGGAACAGTGGGTTAACTGCCTGTTCAGGGGCAGAATGACATATTTGTACCTTGTCAGCTCCGGGTTTGAACTTGCAACCTTCCGGTTACTAGTCCAACACTCTAGGACATCTAGCCTGTTGACTAGACGACTATGCCTGTCATCGCAGTATGATGCAAGACTTTGACAGAGAGTCAAGCCGCTTGAGAAAGGTCCTCGTCGGACAACTTTCAGCACCTCCACCATCGCTGCTAAAGCAGAGGGGACAGCTCACCTCGGGTAGCAATTGGTGCTTCCTGGAATGGAACCTCCAGTCTGCCTAGTTGCTGGGCAGACTCTGTTAATTCGTCAGGAGTAGTGTCAGCAAAAACACCCAAGATCCCCAAAAAGGAAGTGATTACTGATGACAGACTACAAGACTGCTGAGATTGTGCGTCCTTATGTACAATGCTGATTATCTGTAATAATTTGTAAATATTTTCTGTTAATAGTTCCCTAAAGTTTATTGCAACGTACTGGCCGCCTATTCGTCTTCTTTCATAAACTAAAAGCCTGCAAAATTCCTCTATTTTTTTCTCCTCATGATGTGCAAGACCCCTATTAGGTCGTCTCCTTTGTCAAAGAGAAGTAGTTTGAGTTGATATCGAGGTGGTTCGATTTTATGTTCAAGAAGTTTACGCTCATTCATTTTTGGTGTGATTTAGGTTGAATTCGTTTCCCATCCTGTCCTGAAGTTAACCATTTTAACCGTGTGTCTAAACAATATGGATTCCGGGGACACCCGCTGACATTCAGACAATGAGCTGCGGTCAAAGGGAAGAGGTTGTGCGTCTGTATCCTGCCCCATCCCTTTATAACAACCATCACTAGGGAGACCGTGAAGTGAAACGGTCAAGTAACTGTCAGCCAAGGCAGTGGAACATGGAGAGAGAGTGAGAGCACATAAACAGACTCCCTGTAACAAGTTTGTTTTCTGAGGTGTCAGGTTCCTCGGCCAAGTTACACCTTTCTGGTTATCTGTGAGGTCTATCCTGTTATGTTTGGCACCAGCGAAGGGCCACAGCAATACATTCAAGGGAGTTCTATGAACCATTAATTAGGCTGGCAAATGAAGCTTGTAATTTGGCAAGAGGCAAAGCCCAGAGCCCTTTGAATTGCAGATATACAGCGAAGCTGAGAGAGAGACAGAGAAAAAATAGCCCTACTGCTCTGATGAGCCTCTGAGAGAATAAAGGAACTATTTTCTGTCCTTCTGAAAGCTTTTTCCACAGCTGCTAATCTGGAAGCAAAGCAAGACTAACGTTTCACCTGGCAGCTCTCCCTTTCTTCTATCTGTTTCAGTGGCAGGATATGAAAATCCTTCTCTTTATGGCCTGCAAGTGGGTAGACAATCGAGCGTGGCGGGGCGTTGAAACAACTTGGAAGCGAGCTGATTTCCCCGCTTCATCTGCATAAAATCAGGGGGCTATTTGATGGCGGGCCTTGCTGCTTCAATGAAGTCTGCCCAAGAAAAGAGGGGTTTCTCATCAGTCTCTCCATAGGCGCTGTCGATAATGGAAGAAGGGAATTTTTTTTGGGGGGGGGGGCTGGCTGCATCCACAATCTACAGCTTGGTGAAATAGCTGTGGCAGTTGCTGTGCCCTTTGGTTAGGCCCTGAATGAGATGGAAAAGTTACTGTAGCGGGACGTGCAGTGCTGCAGTAGAAATCCAGGAGGGGCCAGTAAAAGATCCCCCCCTAGCCAGTGTGCCATGGGAACACACATCACTACTACAGGATCAATTACTGGCATGTTGCTGGAGGGGTTGTGCTGCATGAAAGGTCCAGAGAGGGAGCTCGATCAATGCCGACTGCAGAGGGGGGACCCACATATCAAACACACAGAGAGAGAGAGAGGGAGAGGGAGAGAGAATAGACTGGCCACCTGTTATTTTTCCTGTACTGCTGTCCAACACTGATGTGCCCAGCTTCTCAGATGTAGTTCGCTCACAGACACAAACACACACCACCCGTCAATCTTTTCAGAGGCCTATTGAGGTGAGACAAGGAAAAAAGGCCAAAGAGAAGAGGATAAAGAATGGAGGAGCAGGACAGTGGCCTAGCTAGCTTGTCCCCAAGCAATAATTCCAAATAGCCCGCTAGCCACTTGATATACATTAACCCGGGGAAGTGAGATGTGTGGGCTGGCAGGGGGAAAGTGGTGCTATCACACATGGCCCAGTGACTCCTACAGCCTTTACAGCCTTAATTCATGCAAGAGCTCTAACGAGTTGAAATTCACATAGACATGAGAGGAGGTGGAGGGGGTTACGTCAGCTAAAATGGCTGCTAAATATAGACCACGGTATTACAGTGAATACGTCATTTGTTTTGACATCACGTCACCTATGGAGACACTTATCCTGAGTGCCAATCAGTAGTGTGTATTCATGGATGCCAAGGGAAGCCAGGCTTCCCCAAAAAATGTACCAAAAAAGAAAAAAACATCCATGTATCTTTCGTCTCTCCGTGTTTCATAAATGTCCTTCAATTTACAAGAGGCTAAATGTATCTAACTGGTGAAAGCATCTGAGCGAACAAAAGAGCGCCCCTCTGTCTCAGTATGTGTTGCCTATCTATCTGATGCTGTCTGGTGAGAAAGAGTATGACATTGTTGCCCTTCGTAGCATTGAACGCAAGGGAAGCCAGAGAGCATTTGGCCTCCCTTAATAAAACAAATACTAATAATAATAATAGCCAATCAGCGTTGAGCTAAACTGAGTGAGCTCAGCTGTGAATGGCCGTTGCACACTAAAAAAGAAGCCAGTTTGGATTTGGCATCAGACCAATCACAAGCCAAATGTAATTTTTGACAGAAACATTTTTGAATTGTTGCATCTCGTTGTGTTGCTGTGGATGGAGATAGGGATTTGGACTTGTGTTTTTACTTAATTCTCCATACTGGCCAATGACTATTATGGCGATTCTAATCCAACCATAAATTCATACATTGTGCCCCTGGCCTGGAGGATGGAAGTTCAACATGTAGGTAGATGTAAACTTTGAAATGTCTTTCAAAGATAATTTTTAAAAATCCAAATAACTTCACAGATCTTCATTGTAAACGGTTTAGACACTGTTTCCCATGCTTGTTCAATGAACCATAAACAATTAATGAACATGCACCTGTGGAACGGTCGTTAAGACACTATCAGCTTGCAGACGGTAGGCAATTAAGGTCACAGTTATGAAAAGTTGGGACACTAAAGAGGCCTTTCTACTGACTCTGAAAAACACCAAAAGAAAGATGCCCAGGGTCCCTGCTCATCTGCGTGAACGTGTCTTAGGCATGCTGCAAGGAGGCATGAGGTCTGCAGATGTGGCCTTGGCAATAAATTGCAATGTCCTTACTGTGAGACGCCTAAGACAGCGCTACAAGGAGACAGGACGGACAGCGGATCATCCTAGCAGTGGCAGACCACGTGTAACAGCACCTGCACAGGAGCTATACAGCCGAACATCACACCTGCGGGACAGGTACAGGATGGCAACAACAACTGCCCGAGTTACACCATGAACGCACAATCCCTCCGTCAGTGCTCAGACTATCCACAATAGGCTGAGAGAGGGTGGTCTGAGGGCTTGTAGGCCTGTTGTAAGGCAGGTCCTCACCAGACATCACCGGCAACAACGTCGCCTATGGGCACAAACCCAGCGTCGCTGGACCAGACAGGACTGGCAAAGTGCTCTTCACTGATGAGTCTCGGTATTGTCTCACCAGGGGTGATGGTCGGATTTGCATTTATCGTCGAAGGAATGAGCTTTACACCGAGGCCTGTACTCTAGAGCGGGAATGATTTGGAGGTGGAGGGTCCGTCATGGTCTGGGTGTTTCACAGCATCATTGGACTGAGATACTGACTCTTTCTTTTGATTTTGACTCTCCCTTTGTTCAGGGACACATTATTCCATTTCTGTTAGTCACGTGTCTTTGGAACTTGTTCAGTTTATGTCTCAGTTGTTGAATCTTGTTATGTTCATACAAAAGTGTGTTCTGTATGAGTCATAGAGAGTTTAGGCAACATGAAAGAGGATGATGTCATTGGGCTTTCTCTACAAGTAGGGTGAGTCAACATCTTCTTTCTACTTACACATACACACACACAGACACACAGACACACACACACACACACACACAGACACATACACACACACACACACACACACACAGACACATACACACACCCACACACACACACACAGACACACACACATACACACACACACACATACACACACACACACACACACATACACACACACAAACACACTCACTGTCACGACATCTACCGAAGGTAACTCCTCTCCCTGTTCGGGCGACACCCGGCGTCGCCGGTTTACTAGCCGCCACCGATCCCTTTTTCCTTTTCTGGTTGTTTTGTCTGTGTTCCTTTTCACACCTGGTTTCATTTGCGTTTATTTCTGTGTGTATATAGGGCACCTGTTGCCTGCCTTACAGTTTTTTTCGATTGCTAAACGACAGTGGGCACAACTGGAGTCACATGTGCAAAACTCTAACTACAGTCTGCACTACCAACAGTCACCTGAGCTAAACAGTTCACATCACCTGCAAAACTCATTCCAAGCAACACAACTCTTAACACATGGCTCAAAACACGCTCAGTGCAGCCAAACACTATGCACAACCCTCACTGAGATAACACACACTGTCACTCAGAACACACTGAGAGTAAAAACACTAGCATCAAACACCAATATAGAAAATACAAACTTTTCATCTTTACAGTTTGAACAATTTCAGTGACTTCATACAAAGTAATATTTTCTTCAAAGAAAAGAGTGACATTCTTTCACATGATTTATTAAAATTTTTAGAACATAACAATTCTTTAAAGTAAATGAAAATTAGCAGTTTGCTTCAATAGTCTGTAGTAATTTACGGAATTACAGTAATGAGAAAAAAAAGGTAGAAACTAAAAGTACATACTGTAATTCGAACAAATAATTGAGGGGCTAATCCTGCCTCTCTCTAGCATCAGGCCACAGGTTTTCTTCAACATCACATCTAATGTTTTCTCTTGCCATGCACCGGGGGAAGAACCTTCTGGAGTGCCTTATCCATCCCTGGCAGTCCTCTGGACTCGTGTCCTCACATCCGGCACGCATGGCTTCCAAAAGAGACATTTGGTCATGTGGGTGGTGACCAAACACGTTCCACCTCCAGGCAGAGAAAAACTCCTCTATTGGGTTGAGGAAGGGTGAATATGCAGGCAGGTACAAAACCATAAATCTGTGATGTGCTGCAAACCAATCTGTGACAGCTGCAGAGTGGTGAAAAGCAACGTTATCGCAAACTATGACAAAAACTTGGGGGTTTCTTACTAGCTCCCCCTGTTTTGCTGGCACTAGCTGAGCATAGAGCTGTTCTAGGAAAGCTATAAGCCTTTCTGTGTTGTATGGGCCAATGAGTGGTGTGTTGAGAAGCAA
Source organism: Oncorhynchus tshawytscha (assembly GCF_018296145.1). Lineage (NCBI taxonomy): Eukaryota > Metazoa > Chordata > Actinopteri > Salmoniformes > Salmonidae > Oncorhynchus > Oncorhynchus tshawytscha. Next base: position 43,230,861 of record NC_056439.1, on the reverse strand, counting down.
ACCATCATTGGCCATTGCAGCACACATGGTGATATTTCTCCCCCTTTGGCCTGGAACCTCCACAGTGGCCCTTTGACCTATAACATTCCTTCCTCTGCGCCGTGTTTTGGCAAGGTTAAATCCAGCTTCATCGATAAATACAAATGAATGTGGTCTTTCCAGTGCTTCCACCTCCATTACTCTCTGAAAAACAGTAAGTGCACAGTTTTACTGTAGAAATGCTAGTGTTTTTTTTTACTGTAAATATTTTGTATAGCTGTGTACGTAACCTCAGACGTCTTACCTGGACATATTGGTATCTTTGCTCTTTTACCCGTTCACTGTTTCTCTCAAATGGTACAGTGTATAACTGTTTCATTGCAACTTGGTGTTTCTTTAGGACTCGAGCAATAGTTGTTGTGCTGACAGAATTAACATTTTCAAATATATCATTATCAGCCAGCACTCTATCTTGAATCTCCCGCAGTTTTATTGCATTGTTGACAACAACCATGTCAACAATAGCATTTTCCTGCGCATCTGAAAATATTTTTCCTCTTCCCCCTGTTGGGGGCAACCTTTGAGTCCTGTTGTAAAAATATATTTTACAGTCAAACTTACTGTAATATATATCTGTGTAAATATTCTATAATTGCAATGCAAAATAGATTCCTGTAATGTTTTCATTTACTGTAAGGATGTAACTCTCACCTGTTTGCATGATGGAAAATTCGCATTACAGATGCCACTGTGGATCTTTGCAGATTGGGTTGCACCCTCAACCCTGCCTCTCTCAATGAGAGACCATGGTTCACGACATGGTCTATAAGTGTAGCCCTTATTTCATCTGAAATAACAGCTCTTTGTCTTCTTTGTCTTCCTCCACGCATCCGCCCTCTCCCTGCCACCCTTCTCCCTCCACGAACCCATCTTCCTTGTTCCATTTCCAAAATGAGTCTTTCTGAGCTCTACCTATATATACTGTAATATGTGTGTGTGTTCACTAACAAGTCTAAAACAAGACACCTGCTTAGCCTTTCAGCTGAAATTGCAATCAGCAGTGTTTGAAAGGCACAAGGCTGAAATCTATTCCGTTTTGAATGTGTGGTTCACAGTTTTGACAGCAGTGTGTTAGCATTTGAACAAAGTGCTGTAAATCCACAGTGTTGTGCAGGTTGTGGTTAAAGTCATGGGATAAGTGTGTAGAGTTTTGAAAACTGTGTTCAAGCAATGAAAAACGAACTAGAGTTTGGTCCACATGAACTGCTGCTGTGCAGACTGTAGTTAGAGATTTGCACGTGACTCCAGTTGTGTCCACTGTCATTTAGCAATTGAAAAAAACTGTAATTCGTGCAGGATTAAGCTTGTGGGTATTTGCGTTCGATTATCTCTGCTGTTTATTGTTTTCGCTATTACGTACGTGTATGTAGTGTCGGAACTGTGGTTGTTCCTCCGTGTATTGACACGAGTTTCTGTTCCTTCCAGAGCGTAGTTTTGGATTTTCATCTGTGCCAATTTTGTATTGGTGGACTATGTGTGTGTATGTATATGTATATATATATATGTATGTATGTATGTATGTATGTATGTATGTATGTATGTATGTATGTATGTATGTATGTATGTATGTATGTATGTATGTATGTATGTATGTATGTATGTATGTATGTATGTATGTATGTATGTATGTATGTATGTATGTATGTATGTATGTATGTATGTATGTATGTATGTATGTATGTATATGTATATATATGTGTATATATATGCCTGACTCCTACACCTCTCACCGAGACGCACCTTATCACACTCACACAGACACAAACACACAGCAATCAGCATCATGGACAGCCACATCACACAGTATTTGAAAAAATCTAATAAAAAGTTATTTGTCACGTGCCGAATACAACAAGTATTGCCTGGAAATGCTTACTTACAAGCCCTTAACCAACAATGTATTTTTAAGAAAAATAAGAGTTAAAAAAATATTTACTAAATAAACTAAAGTAAAAAAAAGCAACAGATTAAAATAACAATAATGTGGTTTTATAAAGAGGAGGTAGCGGTACCGAGTCAACGTGCGATGGTACAGGTTTGTCGAGGCAATTGAGCTAATATGTACATGTAGGTAGGGGGTAAAGTGACTATGCATAGATAATAAACAGAGACTAGCAGCAGCGTAACAAAGAGGGGATCAATACAAACAGTCTGAGAAGCCATTTCATGAACTGTTCAGCAGTCTTATGGCTTGGGGGTAGAAGCTGTTAAGGAGCCTTTTGGACCTAGACTTGGCGCTCCGGTATCGCTTGCCATGCTTTAGCAGAGAGAACAATCTATGACTAGGGTGTCTGGAGACTTTGCCATTTTTTAGGGCCTAAATTTATGTTGATTGGACGAAATCATTTTTGGCATCTTTTAGTTATCACTGTATTAGACTAAGCTCCCGAGTGGCACAGGGTTCTAAGGCACTACATCTCAGTGCTAGAGGCATTACTACAGACCCTGGTTTGATTCCAGGCTGTATCACAAGCGGCCGTGATTGGGAGTCCCATAGGGCGGCACACAATTGCCCCGGGGTCATCCGGATTAAGGTTTCGCCGGGGTAGGCCAAAAATAAGAATATGTTCTTAACTAACTGTCCTGGTTAAATGAAGGTTAAATATACAATTTAAAAAGCATAGCTGACTAGATGATGTTGAAAAGTTGAAATGGTGCTGGAATTAGGGGAGGCAGCTCCTGTTTTCTCTGTGACTCTCAGTGGTTCTAAATCACTAGTTGTTTAGTAGTCCGAAAATGTTGGAAACATTACCATGTTACATACAATGTATTTTGTGGACTTCACCGTACAGATGTTGCTCTCTGGTTTTGTGATTAAACAAATTTGTGGTTGAATTTATTCTGCCACTGTGTCTTCTCATTTTCTCGGCCTTAGGACTATATATCACTGTGTCAAGGCATATGAACTAACAGATAATAGAGCAAACAACGCAATCATCACAACACGTATGTTGTAATAAGAATAGGCTTCTCCGGTGATTTTGACCACTCACCACTACTGGTGCCAATCTGTAAAAATACCTTTAGTTTGGTCTCCAGCAGGTCTTGTTGCTAGGTACATTGTTAGTGAATAACATTTACCCTTTGTATTGGGTCCAGCCATTGATTCTATTGAATTACTTACTACTCTTTAGTTCATATCACTTTCATAGCTGGCATGTCCCTTTTGTTGATTAACATTATTTAATTGTGTTTTTTTAAATTAATGATTCATTTAAATAGAGTAGCATCACTCATGCATAAATTCACAAACAAATTTGAAATAATTCCACGTCATCCATAATTAATAACAAATTCTCCAACAGCATTCCGTCCCTAAGTAAGAGTAACACCACCACTGTACAAATCAAACAACCTTTTCAGCCTGCATAACAACATCCCTGAGATGTCTTCCTCTAAACATATTCATATCCTCTAGGAACCCTTACCTGGGATGGTCTCTTTGACTCTCGAAAAGTTCCCAATTTAAAGGCCCTGTTCAGTTCCATTAATTGGCGAGTATGAGGTTTGTCATCGTCCCATTAATGAATGAGCCTGTACGCCAGCCTCCGCCGGTTCAGCACCGGCGAGCGCATCTGCCCGCATTCAACCCAGAACCACAGAGGTGTCAAATTGAGGAGCACACCCACCATGTATTAGAATATTGTCACTTTGGCTATTAAAAGCAAAGCTGGGCCGATTACGATCCCCATTCAGGAAAAGGATGGTGCGCCGACGTGATTGATGGCACGTCATAAGAGCGAGCCTCTGGTACAGGGGGAGCAGGTAGTGGAGGGTGGTGTGGAAAGGACTGGGTACCGAGTGATGGGGCTGTGTTTATACTGCCCAATCAGAGTGGAGGATGGAGGACAGTGGGCCTGCTGGCTGCCTGGCCACAAGTTCCCTCTCTCTCTCTCTCTCTCTGCTGGGTGTCTGGCTAGAAGTGAATGAGTGTGTGGTGAAATATATGGAGAAGTGGTGGATGGATAATTAGTGTTTTGTGTTATTGACCTACAGTGGCCCTCATGGAGATCGGGATGTTCCAATGACTACAGTGCCTTCAGAAAGTATTCATACCCCACAACTTATTGCACATTTTGTTTTGTTGCAGCTTGAATAAAATATGGATTAAAACAATGTTTTTCCACACACATCGCTGATTAGATTACGTAAGTATTCAACCCCCTGAGTCAATACCTAATGTCAGAATCATCTTTGGCAGCGATTACAGCTGTGTCTTTCTGGGTGGGTCTCTAAGAGCTTTGCACACCTGGATTGTACAATATTTACCCACTATTCTTCTCAATTCTTCAAGCTCTGTGTCATACCCTGACCTTAGAGAGCCTTTATATTTCTCTATTTGGTTAGGTCAGGGTGTGATTTGGGTGGGCATTCTAGTTTTCTATTTCTTTGTTGGCTGGGTATGGTTCCCAATCAGAGGCAGCTGTCTATCGTTGTCTCTGATTGGGAATCATACTTAGGCAGCCTGTTTTCCACCCTAGTCTGTGGGATCTTGTCTTTGTATAGTTGCTGTTTAGCGCTACAGAGCTTTACGTTTGTTTGGTGTTTTGTTGTTTTTTGGTGTCATTTGAAAATAAAGTAAAATGTTCGCCTACCACGCTGCACCTTGGTCTCCTTCTAACGACGGACGTAACACACTAATATTCCTGGGTAAAAAAATGATGCATTTAATCCTTTTTCAATTCAGGCGGTAACACAACAAGTCAATGGGAATGAATACTTTCTGAAGGCACTGTATTTAATATTCTTCAAGCTCTATCAAATTGGTTGTTGGTCATTGCTAGACAACCATTTTCCCATCTTGCCATAGATTTTCAAGCAGATGTAAGTCAAAACTGTAACTCAGCCACTCAGGATTATTCACTGTCTTCTTGATAAACAACTCCAGTGTAGATTTGGCCTTGTTTAATGTTATTGTCCTGCTGAAAGGTGAATTCATATCCCAGTGTCTGGTGGAAAGCAGATCTGGCCTGTGCTTAACTCTATTCTGTTTTTTTTTATTCTGAAAAACTCCCCAGTACTTAACGATTACAAGCATACCCATAACATGATGCAGCCACCGCTAAGCTTGAAAATATGGAGAGTGTATCCAGTAATGTGTTTTATTGGATATGCCCCAAACATACCACTTTGCATTCAGGACTAAAAGTGAATTATTATGATTGTTTTTTACAGTATTACTTTAACTTTTCGCAAACAGGATGCATGTTTTGGAATATTTGTATTCTGTACAGGCTTCCTTCTTTTCACTCTGTCATTTAGGTTAGTATTGTGGAATAACTACAATGTTGTTGATCCATCCTCAGTTTTCTCCTATCACAGCCATTCAACTCTATAACTGTTTTAATGTCACCATTGGCCTCATGGTGAAATCCCTGAGCGGTTTCCTTCCTCTCTGGGAACTGAGTTAGGAAGGACACTTGTATCTTTATAGTAACTGGGAGTGTTGATACACCATCCAAAGCGTAATTAATAACTTTAATTTTTTGAGGAAAAACACAATTCCATTTTGACATTATGGGGTATGTCAGTGTAAAAACAAATTAGACATTTAATTATTTTTAAATTCATGCTGTAACACAACAAAATGATGTAAAAGTTAAGGAGTCTGAATACTTCCTGAAGGCACTGTATTTAATAGTGAGTAGACAGGATCAGATAATGTCACTATTTCAGTCTGGTTACTTTACCTAGTGTATGAAATACACTACATGACCAAAAGTAAGTGGACACCTGCTCGTTGAATATCTCATTCCAAAATCATGGGCGTTACAGTGCCTTGCGAAAGTATTCGCCCCCCTTGAACTTTGCGACCTTTTGCCACATTTCAGGCTCCAAACATAAAGATATAAAACTGTATTTTTTTGTGAAGAATCAACAACAAGTGGGACACAATCATGAAGTGGAACGACATTTATTGGATATTTCAAACTTTTTGAACAAATCAAAAACTGAAAAATTGGGCGTGCAAAATTATTCAGCCTCCTTAAGTTAATACTTTGTAGTGCCACCTTTTGCTGCGATTACAGCTGTAAGTCGCTTGGGGTATGTCTCTATCAGTTTTGCATGTCGAGAGACTGAAATTTTTTCCCATTCCTCCTTGCAAAACAGCTCGAGCTCAGTGAGGTTGGATGGAGAGCATTTGTGAACAGCAGTTTTCAGTTCTTTCCACAGATTCTCGATTGGATTCAGGTCTGGACTTTGACTTGGCCATTCTAACACCTGGATATGTTTATTTTTGAACCATTCCATTGTAGATTTTGCTTTATGTTTTGGATCATTGTCTTGTTGGAAGACAAATCTCCGTCCCAGTCTCAGGTCTTTTGCAGACTCCATCAGGTTTTCTTCCAGAATGGTCCTGTATTTGGCTCCATCCATCTTCCCATCAATTTTAACCATCTTCCCTGTCCCTGCTGAAGAAAAGCAGGCCCAAACCATGATGCTGCCACCACCATGTTTGACAGTGGGGATGGTGTGTTCAGGGTGATGAGCTGTGTTGCTTTTACGCCAAACGTAACGTTTTGCATTGTTGCCATAAAGTTCAATTTTGGTTTCATCTGACCAGAGCACCTTCTTCCACATGTTTGGTGTGTCTCCCAGGTGGCTTGTGGCAAACTTTAAACGACACTTTTTATGGATATCTTTAAGAAATGGCTTTCTTCTTGCCACTCTTCCATAAAGGCCAGATTTGTGCAATATACGACTGATTGTTGTCCTATGGACAGAGTCTCCCACCTCAGCTGTAGATCTCTGCAGTTCATCCAGAGTGATCATGGGCCTCTTGGCTGCATCTCTGATCAGTCTTCTCCTTGTATGAGCTGAAAGTTTAGAGGGACGGCCAGGTCTTGGTAGATTTGCAGTGGTCTGATACTCCTTCCATTTCAATATTATTGCTTGCACAGTGCTCCTTGGGATGTTTAAAGCTTGGGAAATCTTTTTGTATCCAAATCCAGCATTAAACTTCTTCACAACAGTATCTCGGACCTGCCTGGTGTGTTCCTTGTTCTTCATGATGCTCTCTGCGCTTTTAACGGACCTCTGAGACTATCACAGTGCAGGTGCATTTATACGGAGACTTGATTACACACAGGTGGATTGTATTTATCATCATTAGTCTTTTAGGTCAACATTGGATCATTCAGAGATCCTCACTGAACTTCTGGAGAGAGTTTGCTGCACTGAAAGTAAAGGGGCTGAATAATTTTGCACGCCCAATTTTTCGTTTTTTGATTTGTTAAAAAAGTTTGAAATATCCAATAAATGTCGTTCCACTTCATGATTGTGTCCCACTTGTTGTTGATTCTTCACAAAAAAATACAGTTTTATATATTTATGTTTGAAGCCTGAAATGTGGCAAAAGGTCGCAAAGTTCAAGGGGGCCGAATACTTTCGCAAGGCACTGTAATATGGAAATGGTCCCCCCATTGCTTCTATAACAGCCTCCACTCTTCTAGAAAAGCTTTCCACTAGACGTTGGAACATTGCTGCGGGGACTTGCTTCCATTCAGCTACAAGAGCATTAGTGTGCTCGGGCACTGATGTTAGGCGACTAGAATTGGCTCATAGTCTAAGTTCCAATTCATCCCAAAGCTGTTCGATGGGGTTGAGGTGAGGGCTCTGTGCAGGCCATTCAATTTCTTCCACACCGATCCCGACAAATAATTTCTGTATGGATCTCGCTTTGTTCACGGAGGCATTGTCATGCTGAAACGGTAAAGGGCCTTCCCCAAACTGCTGCCACAGCCAGTCACGACTCCAACACCATCATAAAGTTTGCAGATGACACCACAGTGGTAGGCCTGATTACCAACAACAATGAGACAGCCATTCGGGAGGAAGTCAGAGACCTGACCGTGTGGTGCAAGGACAGCAACCTCTCCCTCAACGTGATCAAGACAAAGGAAATTATTGTGGACTACAGGAAAAGGAGAACCGAGCATGCCCCCATTCTCATCAACGGGGCTGTAGTGGAGCAGGTTGAGAGCTTCAAGTTCCTTGGCGTCCACATCACCAACAAACTAACATGGTCCAAACACACCAAGACAGGTTTTGTCGTGCCCACTTCACGACTAACTACAGCTGCACCATCGAGAGCATCCTGACCGTTTGTATCACCGCCTGGTATGGCAACTGCTCGGCCTCTGACCACAAGGCACTACAGAGGGTAGTGCATACAGCGCAGTACATCACTGGGTCCAAGCTTCCTGCCATCCAGCACCTGTATACCAGGCGTTGTCAGAGGAAGGCCACCCTAGTCATAGACTGTTCTCCCTGCTACCACATGGCAAGCGGTACCTGTCAGCAATGGGTGCGGCTGAAATAACCAAATCCCCTCATTTGAAGGAATCGGAGATAGAGTCATAAGGTCTCTTTAATAATCCCTCAAAGCAATTTTATTAAGTATGGACGGTAATTCAGTTTTTCCACTTCATACTTGTGAATTCCTCTCACCTTGGTTGCTTTTCCCATATCGATTACTTAACAAAAGGTGAGTGAGTTAAAAAACCTCCTCTTCCCACACTGATAATCCACTTATTAAACCTGCCCTTAAGACATTGGGACAGCACATGTAATAAAGCGTTCCTGTAGGAAATCACAAGCATAAGGATAGGAAAGAGCCGTGAGGAACTTTGTCAGCTGTTTTATCAGCCGGGCCCGTCCCGGAGGAGAACTTTATGTAAGTAATTTTATTGTGTGAGCCTGTATCGGAGGGTGGGGGGAGATGAGGAACAGTTATGAGATTAGCACAAAGTAAACTTGTCAGAGTGATTTCCCCTGCAGAGGAACTCTCTCTCTCTGTGTGTGTGTGTGTGTGTGTGTGTGTGGAGAGAGAGAGAGAGAGAATCTGATTACTAACAAAAGACAGAGGAAGGAGAAAGGGGGAGATATGGGAAGGAAAGAGAGAGCAAGAGAGAAAGGACAGGGGGGATTGAGTGTTTGAGGAAATCTTATTAGCAGAGGTCCCATCTCTCACCCGGGTGTGTCCCATTACCTGGAATGGTGGCAGCGCTGGGGGCAGTGCAGGTGACGCGTGTGTCACGTCTGATGGCCATGATGTGGACACCAGCCAACTACAACTTGACCTACAAGTGTGAGATTACTTTGAGGAGAGATAGGAGGGATATGAGGGATAGGAAGGATGTTAAGTTTCCCTCCCTGTAACTACTGTGTTAGCCAAATGCTTACTGTACACACTGCATCTGTATCAAATCAAATCAAATCAAAGTTTATTTGTCACGTGCGCCGAATACAACAGGTGTAGGTAGACCTTACAGTGAAACACTTACTTACAGGCTCTAACCAATAGTGAAAAAAGGTATTAGGTGAACAATAGGTAAGTAAAGAAATAAAAACAACAGTAAACACAATGTAAATAGTCCGGGTAACTTTTTGATTACCTGTTCAGGAGTCTTGTGGCTTTGGGGTAAAAACTGTTGAAAATACTTTTGGTCCTAGACTTTGTGCTCCGGCACTGCTTGCCATGCGGTAGTAGAGAGAACAATCTATGACTGGGGTGGCTGGGGTCTTTGACCATTTTTAGGGCCTTCCTCTGACACCGCCTGGTGTAGAGGTCCTGGATGGCAGGCAGCTTAGCCCCAGTGATGTACTGGGCCATACGCACTACCCTCTGTAGTGCCTTGCGGTCAGAGGCCGAGCAATTGCCGTACCAGGCAGTGATGCAACCTGTCAGGATGCTCTCGATGTTGCAGCTGTAGAACCTTTTGAGGATCTCAGGACCCATGCCAAATCTTTTTAGTTTCCTGAGGAGGAATACGATTTGTCATACTCTCTTCACGGCTGTCTTGGCGTGTTTGGACCGTTCTAGTTTGTTGGTGATGTGGACATCAAAGAACTTGAAGCTCTCAACCTGCTCCACTATAGTTGGTGAAAATGGGGGCGTGCTCGGTTCTCCTTTTCCTGTAGTCCACAATCATCTCCTTAGTCTTGGTTATGTATGCCTTTCTGATCTTGAATAGACACACTGTTGTAGCCCTTGAGTAACTCAATCTGAACCCAGACTGTACACTAAAATGTTATCCTCTCAATGAACTCATTGGACAGGTATTCCTTATTTATGTTGCTCTGAGAATAGTTATATTTTGGTCATCAATAATATTTATGGGTTGGGCTACTCATGATGATAGGCCTACTGTAGTGTTTATTTTATTCTATGTTTTTTTATGGTGCTCTTGGAAGAATTTGATTTATCATAATCTGACCAAACAACTGCTAATCTACAAGTTCCAATGACATTTCTATTGCCTGACAAAGTAGTCACGGTAACAAGAGTCGTCACATTAGCCGTGCTTAGGCATCAGAAAGATGCCTCCCTGGCTGCAGTGTTCTAGAACAGGAGAAACACTGCAGCAGAGCAGACATCTGATCTGGTGATAAAAATTCAGGTGGGACCTGGCACTACATCACTCTGGAGTGGGGGGACAAACCCAACCAACCCGATCTGCCATTTTACCCCTGTGCTTTGAGAGAGGAGGGGAAGACAGTTTACAGCGAGGTGAGGCGAGCGAACCAGTCACTGTCGAGAGTTAGCCATGCACAGCAACAGCTGGACATTTTGATTAATTTGCCCGAAGGCAGTGATTTATTTGTTTGCACGTGACCTGTGAACTCTACAATGGATTACACTCAACGCATACAAAAGGCAACACGCATTTCCACTTGGACTCATTTGATATTTATACACATGTTTCCTTTTTTTCCCGCCTTTGCATAAATCAGGTTGACAGCTTGTAGAAGAGTGTGTTTAATGTGGATTTTTAACATGATTCATTTGGTTTGAAAGTGTATATCTGATACATTTTTACAGGCATCTGCTTAGATTTTCCCCAATGGACTCCAGTTTTAGGTATTCTACCTAGGCCTTATAAAGAACAAGCACTCCTCTGTGTCTGGGTCTAATATTGTCCAAGGGAGAGCTGAAGAATTTGTTCTTAATGCGGTTAAAAGATCAAATCGCGGCTTTAGAAGAAAATGAAGCTTTAAATGGATTAGTTTTACCTTTCAGGAACCATTAGCTAAGGCATCTGCAGCGGCGGACGAGCCAGCGCCAAAGTTGTTGCTAATGGTTTAGCTGTGTTGTGGTTGTAGGAGTGATGTTGCTAAACTCTCCATGTAGACTTCTCTATGTTGTCTATGTCAGATGCATTAAACTCCAGTACAGGATCCACATCCATTAACCCTCACTAGCTAATCCTGTTACCGATAAACCAACTCTTAAAGGATAAAGTCTTTCTTAATCACAGAAAGAGCAAAGTGTAGAATTTACAGATTTGTCTGTGTTGCAGTGCTCTCTGTGGCCAGTTCTGTACCAACAGGCCCTGGTTAGGAGTAATACTGCTATCAGACAGTGTGCTGAACCATAGAAAGAGAGCAGAAACACACAGAAGGAAGATACTGTGCTGACTGAGCCATTCTGGGGCCTGTTTTCACTCCCAGCTCTTATAAACGGCTTTATCTCAGGTGCTGCCAATAGCCACTGTAATTAATGACAGGATATTCCTAATGCAATTTAGCCACAGTGGGATTAAAGCACGCTGTGCCAGGAAAGGAGGGAAAGAGAGAGAGATCATGAGAGGGAGAGAGAGAGCAGTGACTTGCAATATCTGTGCCATTACTGCAAAGTTAACTCAAGTAGACTCTAATGAAAATACCCAACAGTTTGAATGTGCAACAGTTCCTGTGACTGAAGGCAGGGTAAGTGGATAGTGATTGATTTAGCTACTTGAGAGCTACTTGAGAGCTACTTAAGAGCATTATGTGATTGGAACAGCATTGGAGCACCAAGCTAACCCTGATAACAACCGTTCAGCCATTAATGGTTAGCACACACCTACTCACCACATCTAAATCAACAATACTTTGGATAGGATGGTCAACAGAGATGTAACTACATTGCTTGATTACACACAATACTTGGCTCATTGGGGGTAGGATTTATTTTTCAGCTTTTCTTACAGTGGGAACCAACACTAATTAAGCATACCGGAGCACTCCATCCCTAAACATGACAGTGTGCCATGAACTGACAGCGTGCCTCTATTCATTCTCTGACAAAAAAGAGGCAGCGTGCTCAGGAGAGAATAGATCATCAGTTTACTAAGAATGCCAGATGCTGGAAGTCATGCTATTCTCAAGGGACTGGTCTTCTGAAGGGACTGGTCTTCTGAAGGGACTGGTCTTCTGAAGGGACTGGTCTTCTGAAGGGACTGGTCTTCTGAAGGGACTGGTCTTCCGAGGGGACTGGTCTTCCGAGGGGACTGGTCTCCTGAGGGGACTGATCTCCTGAGGGGACTGGTCTTCTGAAGGGACTGGTCTTCTGAAGGGACTGGTCTTCTCAAGGGATTGGTCTTCTGAAGGGACTGGTCTTCTGAAGGGACTGGTCTCCTGAGGGGACTGGTCTTCTGAAGGGACTGGTCTTCTGAAGAGACTGGTCTTCTGAAGGGACTGGTCTTCTGAAGGGACTGGTCTTCTGAAGGGACTGGTCTTCTGAAGGGACTGGTCTTCTGAAGGGAAGGGACTGGTCTTCTGAAGGGACTGAAGGGACTGGTCTTCTGAAGGGACTGGTCTCCTGAGGGGACTGGTCTTCTGAAGGGACTGGTCTTCTGAAGGGACTGGTCTTCTGAAGGGACTGGTCTTCTGAAGGGACTGGTCTTCTGAAGGGACTGGTCTTCTGAAGGGACTGGTCTTCTGAAGGGACTGGTCTTCTGAAGGGACTGGTCTTCTGAAGGGACTGGTCTTCCGAGGGGACTGGTCTTCCGAGGGGACTGGTCTCCTGAGGGGACTGATCTCCTGAGGGGACTGATCTCCTGAAGAGACTGGTCTCCTGAGGGGACTGATCTCCTGAGGGGACTGGTCTCCTGAAGAGACTGGTCTCCTGAAGGGACTGGTCTCCTGAGGGGACTGATCTCCTGAGGGGACTGATCTCCTGAGGGGACTGGTCTCCTGAGGGGACTGGTCTTCTGCTTCAGGCTGGCCTCCTCTTTTAGACATACAGTAATAACACTCCTAATGTCCGACCTCAACACACACGCACACACACACAAACGCATGCATCGGTGCACATGCACACACATGCGCACGGACAAATGCACACACACAATGAAAAAGCAACAGGACGTGGAAGTAGAAAGAGCCTCTGATATATCAGTAGAACAGGGAGAAAATCAGAGCACAGCTTTTGGCAACATTGTCACAACAGTTGTCATTTTGGGTTAAAAATCATGCAGAGTGTTCTCGTTGTGCATTCATCGCAAACAATTTAAAACGTTAAAGGTTTTAAAACGGCCATTCACATTTGGAACAGAATTTGAAGAATTTGGAGCAGCAAGAGTTTAGTAATTGGCAAGATTAATAATATTTACGGCACGCCGATGCAAATCTTCTTTGCGGGCCCACATGAATAATTGAGAGCGAGCAACCACTTTGAATAATTGATTTCTAAATATTCTTCAGTGAGTTCCTTCTTTATGACCAGAGGGCGAGACGAGTTTTCTGTCGTGACAGCAGCGCCGTGCATAGCGCATCGTGAAGGTAATTATGCAGTGTGTTGCCTCCCTATAATTGCTGGGAGAAGAAGTTCCTTCACACCATCAAGGCCTTTAAAGAAGAAGGCTGGGAGAAGAAGGTCCTTCACGCCAGCAGGGCTTTTAAAGAAGAGGGCTGGGAGAAGAAGGTCATTCACGCCAGCAGGGCTTTTAAAGAAGAAGGCTGGGAGAAGAAGGTCCTTCATGCCAGCAGGGCTTTTAAAGAAGAGGGCTGGGAGAAGAAAGTCCTTCACGCCAGGAGGGCTTTTAAAGAAGAAGGCTGGGAGAAGAAGTTCCTTCATGCCAGCAGGGCTTTGTAGCTCCTGAGGAGCTCTCTCTCTCTCTCTCTTCCTTTCTCTCACTCTGTCTCTCACTTCTTCCTTCCTTCCTTTCTCTCTCTCTATCTCAATCTCGCTGTCTCAATCTCTTACTCTCTGTCTCATCCATTCTCTCTTTCTTTTTCTCTTTCTTTCTCTTTCTTTGTCTGTCTTTCTGACGGTCTTTCTTTCTGTCTATGTCTCTCTCTGTCTCTCTGTCTCTCTCTCTGTCTTTCTCCCTCTCTCTCTGTCTTTGTCTTTCTCCCTCTCTCTCTCACTTCTTCCTTCCTTCCTTCCTTCCTTCCTTCCTTCCTTCCTTCCTTCCTTCCTTCCTTCCTTCCTCTCTCTATCTCAATCTCGCTCTCTCAATCTCTCTCTCTCTCTTTCTTTCTCTCTTTCATTCTCTTTCTTTTTCTCTTTCTTTCTCTTTCTTTTTCTCTTTCTTTCTCTTTCTTTCTTTCTTTCTCCCTCTCTCTCTCTCTTCAATTTGCTCTCTCTCTTCACTTTGTTCTCTCCTCTCTCTCTCTCTCTCTCTCTCTGTCTTTCTCTGTCTTTCTCTCTCTCCCCTCTCTCCTCTCTCTCTCTCTCTCTCTCTCTCTCTCTGTCTTTCTCTGTCTTTCTCTCTCTCCCCCTCTCTCCTCTCTCTCTCTCTCTCTCTCTCTCTCTCTCTCTGTCTCTCTCTGTCTTTCTCTGTCTTTCTCTCTCTCCCCCTCTCTCCTCACCCATGCTTCCCGCCTCCACCACTCGGATTTCCCGTACCAGACGCTCCACTCCCACCCTGCATTCACTAGCCACTGACGAGAAGAATATTGATGATGGGAATTAATTAGTTGTTTTTCCATATTTCCTAACAGTGGGCCCTGCGGAGGGAGAGTAAGGAGTGGATGTAAATTGCATTGGGAGCCAGGCAGACTTTGACAGAGGTGGGAAAATAGAAAGCTGGGTTTAAGAGATAAGTTGATGTGTGCTTTGGGCCTCATACCCTACAGGACCTGCGAGCAGTCGTGATTAACGTCGGTGGTTACTGTTACTGAGTGATTTTAATTGCAGGTTTTATTCACAGCAATGTTGATTTGATTTCAAGTGAATTTATTTCAAGCAGGTACTTGTTTAGTTCACACAGTTATGTTTCCCCTGACAAACAGGAGGATCTTGCTGATAGATCTCAATGATCTATGCTTTCTTCATAATTTAGCATTATAGTGATGCAATTACAACATATAGTAACATTGTCACATGTTTTAATGAGTAGAGGCAGTACAAAGGGAGTACAAAGGGAGCACAATGCATTTGAATAAGGTCATTACACACGATGTGCACCTGTTGTGATTCTAACTATCCAACTGAGCTCATGGTTTCATCTCCTATCTCAGATAACACACAAGAACATCCTGGTTATAGTACAGTAGCTGATATCTCCTGAGATGTACACATACAGCACTTTCAGAGCTCTACTTTGGCCTTTTCATTTGAAGTGTCTTGGCCCGTGTTCACTACCACCGGGGCGGTTGTCTGCTGCTTGTTAATCACCACTAACAACAGCAAAGTTGTACCTCGTCAGCCTATCTGAGCCGCTCTGAGCCCCGCTAACCATGTAGGCCTCTCACCTCGCTCTCTATCCTCTTGTACCCCTCGTCTCGTCTCATCCCTCTCTTCTCAGCCCGGGGCAAGATGGGCAGACCCCAGCTCTCTGGCCAACGGCGTAGGCGGCGGTGGGAGAATCGATCCGCATGTCGTAATGATGGCTGAGAGATTGCCTGCATCAGGGAGTGATCTGGGAGCTACAGCAGGATTAAGGAAGCCATGGATTGCTATTGATTTAGTTCTGATACAATCATTCCATTTGGGCTCAAATCTCCTTCCTGGCGCATGGGAGGCAGGGAGGCAATCCCCTCAGCCCAGATCTTTTAATTCCTCAGACACCACTCCCCATCACAATGCTCTAACGCATTGATCTGCAGACATGCCATTCTGCTAACAGGGTTAAAAACCTATTGTTGTTCTGGCCATTACAACCAAACTTAATAATTAAGCCCCGAGCAAGGAGACTAAGACCTCGGTACTCTTCCCCATCTCTCTCCTCCCCGAGACTGGAGATTGGATGAGTCTTCATGAGGATCTACCTCAAAACTGATTGGCTTGCTGGATAATACCATGGTGCTGTACAGGGTGGCTATAGTGACGTTGATAGATTGTATTTTGTTGAGAAGGACCTACTTTCCCAGAGAATAGGGCCAATTCTTGAACGGTGGGTGTCTCACGGGTGAATGTTTTTAATTTGTTGTCAGTGTTGATGAAATGTATCACTGTCACTGGGCAGGCTTCTTCAGTACACACACAAAGAGATGTGCACACACTATAGATGCATAGCCCCCAGTCATGTGTGATGATGCTGTGGCAGTATGAGTGCTGTTTAGATGTACTGTTTGCAGATATAAATAAATAAATCTCCAAATGAAAAGGAAGGGATTTTGTGTGATCCAATCCACCTAAATCCCAATGATATTGCCTTCATACCGTTTCCATTTCAGCTTCATGGCAACTTATTATCCTGCCCTGTTGGTGTTGCTGAGTAAATGCAACATAGTATCATGCTGTCATTGACATGCTTTTTAAAGGGCTTGTTTCTGCTCTTCAATTAGACCAATTTATGTAGCAAGGCCAGGATTCACCTTCAAAGCATGTGGCGCAAACACGCTTTAGGCTCCTATTGATTTGGCTCCTGCTTTTCCTTGGCCATTGATTACATTTCCAGTGGTATCTCCTCTCCTGTACTGTGGAAAGGGATGGTGTTTATTGCACTGTGCTGCTGTTGCTCTGACAGTCTGGTTAGGTCATTGGAAGAGAGTTCAATAAGGCCACCAGAAGTGGGAAAGAACAGATCCCGCAGTTCTCCCTTTTACCTCTTTTACTCCTAGAACTGATCTAGCCCTTAATGAAGGTGTCACCGTGGAAACTAGAACAGTTCAGGGGGGGGGTCACAGGGTTTTCTGGCAACGCCCACCCCCTCTTCTTACCCCATCTTGCTTACCCCCCAAACTGGAGGAGATGACAGTGCCCCACGTCAAGGTGTTTGACCCGACCCTGATTGATTTAATGTAATCAACTGGAGGCTAGGAGGAATTCGGAGGTGATGTCTGTGAAGTGAGGAAAGGCACCTTGGGACCAAACAGACAATCAGTGGGCCCTCCATCAATTTCCACATGACAGCAATGAGTGCTGCTGCTGGTGTGAAGGGAGGGAGAGAAAGGAGAGAGAGATGGGAGGGGATGTTGTGGTGTGTGTGTGTGTGTGTGTGTGTGTGTGTGGGGAGGGAAATGAAGAGGGTCCCTAAGGCTCTGATAGTTAATTAGCTTTGTAAATTGAAACAATCAGACTAACAAGAAAACCAAAATTATTTGACTTCTTCCCATTATCTCTGCCTTGGTCTCCCAGGCCTAAACCTGCTAGCCGCAATGGCAGGTTGTGTGGATTCCTCCATTCTTCCAGCCAAGTCACACATTCCCAGCTTCTCCCTCTGACAGAAAGGGAATTAGTCTGCTCATGGACATAATTTTCAGTCATTCAGGTGTTTTCCCTCTTCCTTGAAATCAAGAAGAAGAGAAGAGAGAGCCTGAGAGAGCCTGTTTTTTCATTTAACTTTTTATAAAACATGTATTGGCTACCTCTAAAATGAAGGCGGCCATATTTGTTTTGACAGAAATCAACGGCGGTGCTATGACGTGGCAGGGAAGGATTCACCAACATCCTCCCTCCTCCTCTCTTTCTGCAGGGATGACTGCTCTGGTAGCTTGATGCGATTGGAGAAAGTACAAGCTGCTGATGATAAATAACAGCAGCTGCCCACACAGTCTGTATTACGTCGAATGTCCTGTACACACATAAACACACACACACACTACCCCCTTATTCCCAGAGTAATGTTCAACATAAATTCAAGGAGATGGGAGGAAACTTCAAATTTGGAATCAATTCTAGGCAAACAATGCAGCACAAATATTTATCTGCAGACCTATATTATAACTCAAGAAGGGCCTCTCTCTGCCTGCTGAACACTGAACGTTTATCTGCAGACCTACAGTATAACTCAAAGAGGGCCTCTCTCTGCCTGCTGAACACTGAACGTTTATCTGCAGACCTACAGTATAACTCAAAGAGGGCCTCTCTCTGCCTGCCGAACACCAAACGTTTATCTGCAGACCTACAGTATAACTCAAAGAGGGCCTCTCTCTGCCTGCTGAACACTAAAGCATGTAATAAGACATGTACTTAGTTAACTTTAATGATACTATAGGGGTGGAACTGCTAGAATACTAGGGCTCTGTGGGTATAGGCACATGTAACCTGGGTAAAGGTGTGCGTAAGATATGTATGGGTCCGTATACTGTATGTCATGTTAACATAAGGGGTCATGGTAATGAGTATGAACAGATGTGGTTCTCCAGGGGTGTGGCTGGCACATGGCTGCTTAACTTGGCCTCTCCTCTGCTTTAGAATAATATTGCTTTGAAAGGTGGGTAACCCAGGGATCCAATTTAATACCAGCCAGCTGCCCAGCCAGCCCTGTCACAGTCTGCCTTATGCATGTGTTATAGTGTGGGAATGTACAGTATGTGAGGACTATATAAGTGCATGTGTGTGTGGTGAGGGGCATCGGGGGGTGTGTCGTGTGTGTCGTGTGTGTGTGCATGTGTGTGTGCATGCGTGAGAGAGAGAGAGTGAGCATACATGTACATGCATTTACATATGCCCATAGCACAAGTTTATCAAACAATATCGAAGCTCCATAATGGGTTTCGAACTTACAAAGTGAAGTCACCTGCAAACTATGGCCAATTCATTTGAAAAGTCCTGCTGTATGTTCTTCTTTTCTAGAGGGTGTGGTTATGAAATGTGGCATTCCAGGAAGTAAAGGGGCCTCAGTGCACTCACTCATTGCTCAGATGCCAGGCCCCCTTCCCAGTGTTCCAGAGCTGAGGCCTGAGTTTTTGACACGGCCTTGAGGGCCACTGGAGACCTGCAACTCTAACCCCAACCTCACATCCACTGAATTAGTCTAGGGGGAGGGGGGAGGGTCAAACCTAGTGAAACACATGCCTGACATGTACTGTACAGTGGCAGCCCGGAGCAACATCAGTGATGTCATACTCTGTTATGGAGTTTCACGTCTCCAGTATAAAAGCAGGGAAGCTACAAGGATCGTTACTTTAGAATAAAAATTATTCTCAAAGACATTCCTGATCTGAGTTATGCTGTCAATAAAGCTTGCTGACTTTCAAAAGTTCCTGCGGTTGTTGATAACACACATGTCCCACTTCATCCTGATTGATACAGATCCACAATATGAAGGGAAGGGAAAAAATAAGATAAATGATTGGAGATATATAAAGTATTTTGAGCTTCCAGAATAGTGCATAAAAAGTAATGATGCAGTGATGCTCACGACAGGAAAGTCACATTCCCGCCTCCTTTGCTAACATGTGAATGTATGTGTGCCTGCGCTTCGCTCGAACTTCACTCTCACTCTCTCCTGCCATTAGTTATGCAGACTTCTCTGTCCGTCAATAAAGCAGTCATCCGGGGTGGGTACACTCTCATTACGTAAACGCCATGAAACCCTGTCGACGAGTGTCTGCCGACTCAGTGACGCTCCCGTATCAGGTGTCAGAAGACTGTCATTCATTCTTTCTTTCCCAGGCTTGTGAGCGATGAACTGTTTTCCAGGTTGTGTGAATGTGAAGCCGTTCTTTGTGATGTCATCATAGTCATTAAAAAAGAGTGAAGTCTGGACTGTGAAAAAGACAGCCCAAACTGGATTCACAGGTTTTGCCCATAAAATAAGAAGAATATTGTGGTCAGGGGTGGAGGAGAATGGTCGGTGTCGGTGTGAGAGTTTCTGTATCTTTTTGTTGTGTGTGTGTGTGTGTGTGTGTGTTTAACTATTCTTTTGGGGACCTGAAGTCCCCACAAGGGTGGTAAACGAACCTACATTTTACCGCCTGAGCACATTTTGTTAGTCCCCACAAGGTCAAATGCTATTTCTATGGGGTTTAGGGTTAAGGATCAGAATTGGTGTTAGAATTACATTAAGGGTTAAGGTTAGGAGCTAGGGTTAGTTTTAGGGTTAGGGTTAAGGTTAGGGTAAGAGTACGGGTTAGGGTTAAGGCTAGGGGTTAAGGAAAATAGGATTTTGAATGGGACTCAATTGTGTGTTCACTCAAGGTTAGCTGTACAAAACGTCACCAGATAACTGATTAAAACACACTATTTTGCAAAGTACAGTAGCCTCAACAGCACTTTGTAGGTTAGCACCATCGTGTAATCGGAGGACAGATAGCTTCCGTCCCCATCTTGGTACATTGACCAGTACAAAATTTAGGAGGCTCATGGTTCTCACCCCATTCCATAGACTTACAGAATAATTATGACAACTTCCAGAGGACGTCCTCCAGCCTATCAGAGCTTTTGCAGCATGAACTGACATGTTGTCCACCCAATCAAAGGATCAGATAATTAATCTAGTGCTAAAAGCATAAGATACAGCTTGCTAGCACTGCACTTGCTAGCACAGTTGATTCAAAGTGAGATAAAGACAATAGTTGAACATTTTTTAACAAGTTAATTTCTTCCAAAATGAAGGAGAAGCAAGAGAGAAATAGAGAGAGTGATTGCCTTTTTTTTAATCACTTTCAGTTTCACTTATTTAGCTAGCAAATGCAGCTAGCTAGTTTAGCCTACTGAAACACCCTGCTCAAACAGAGGAATGCTATGTTAGCTAGCTGGCTATGACTTTCCAACACAACACTGAAACTCTTCCAAGTCAAGGTAAGCTTTTGGTAATACTAATGTATTGCTGCCAGTGTATTGCTTACTGATTGTACACTAACGTTACTGCATGATTGTAGCGGGTTTACTAACGCGTTAGTTCTTTTAGCTATGCTGACTATGACGTTACTTTAGCTAATATGGTGGCAACGATGTAGGCTGTTAGTAGAGGTTTGGCTTGGAAAGTTGTCTTTGCCTGTTCACGTACAGCTGATTTGTTGTGCACTGAAGTTCACAAGCGAAGGGAAGAGAAGGAATACACCTCACATTTGTCTCTCGACCTATGTGCATCTACATTGTAAACTTTCATTCATAGGCTAGGTTGTAGCAACCTCGTGACGGGTATAGGGAAAATGTTCGTATCATATAGTAGCATAAACCTATCAATGTTACATTGAGCTGGGTGAATGGAATATGAATGAGAGTCATCCAATATGCTGTAATAGAAATAAGGCCATGCTCATGAAAAACATAATTGTCCTCCCTAATCTTAAATGGCACTGACCACCACTGATCAAATCAAGTTGTGTGTGCATGCGTATGTGCGAAGTGAGAGGAAGAGAGAGAGAGAGAGATGGATAGAGATGGTGAGGGATGGAAAGTGAGAGGAGGAGAGAGAGAGATGGATAGAGATGGTGAGAGATGGAGAGTGAGAGGAAAAGAGAGAGAGATGGATAGAGATGGTGAGGGATGGAGAGTGAGAGGAAGAGAGAGAGAGATGGCTAGAGATGATGAGAGATGGAGAGTGAGAAGAAGAGAGATAGAGATGGTGAGGGATGGAGAGTGAGAGGAAGAGAGAGAGAGATGGATAGAGATGGTGAGAGATGGAGAGTGAGAAGAAGAGATAGAGATGGTGAGGGATGGAGAGTGAGAGGGAAAGAGAGAGAGATGGATAAAGATGGTGATGGATGGAGAGTGAGAGACCGTGAGAGACCATGCACGTACTTATCCTTGTGTGTGTATGTGTGTCCGTTTGTCTCTATGTGTGTATGTGCATATGGCAGGAGGGGGGCACAATCTTTGACCAAAAGGCATTACTTTAATTTACTACCTGGCAATATCCAGAATGTACATAGCCCAAACGGCGAGGATGCATAAATCTCTGTAACATGCGGGTTATTGCACTTTTTATGTTGGAATTCTGCTTGCCTCTGAGTGTTACAAATAACGTTTGGTTTAACAACACAATCTGTTCTTCACATCAGCCATTTGTTTTATAGACTATATACGTTTCAGAGTTATGCTAGAGAGCAAGAGACACCACGCTAACACTAAGCGGAATTAACTACCTCCTCTCCAATAATCTACCCAGTGACAGCAACACACATTTTTAAGAACAATAGAGTGAATTATATCAAATGTCTGGCAATATATCCCACCTCATATTGCTATAGTAAATCATTAGAGAGCATCATGGAGAATGTGCTTGTGTGTGGGATATTTCATAAATGTGTGTGTGTGTGTGTGTGTGTGTGTGTGTGTGTGTGTGTGTGTGTGTGTGTGTGTGTGTGTGTGTGTGTGTGTGTGTGTGTGTGTGTGTGTGTGTGTGTGCACATCCATGTGTGTGTGTGTGTGTGTGTGTACGCACGTCCAGGTGTGTGTGTGTGCAGAGACAGGGAACACACTCTGATAAGAAATGATCATTAGCCGAGCGCTTGTGTGTGGCTTGCTCCCCGAGCCTCATGGGTAATAATAACAATGATGTGTCTTCGTCGTCGTGGACGAGCGCTTGCCATATTGGAGAGGGAAAGTCTGACTGTGTATTCATTACGCCCTTTGTTTATTCCCAAATGTGATGCGCTATCGGGCGTTTCGCAAGAGTAACCAGCCTTTTCTTTCTATTAGCGTGAAATGAGTGTGTCTTTACGAAGATAACTGGATCCCTTTCTGGGCAAGTGCTTAAATGTGCAACCAAGACTGAAGACACATTTTTAAAAATAAGGAATTTGTGATACGAAAAGAAAACGAATAAGAAATTAGTCAGACTTCTCTACAACCTTGATATTTTTCATTTCGGAACAAGAGGAAGCTGCTTATCTGAAGAGTTCCTAGAGTTTGAGTAGCCTAAAATAGTGTTTTGAACTGTGACATGGTGTCCCAGTGTAGTCCGAGTCCTTCACTTTATCTGACAAGTGTTTTGAACTTTAACCCCCTAAGGTCGATGTCCGCACCCTCGATTTTTTTGTATAATACTAAATCTAATTAGCATAATACAAAAAATTCCCCATATAAATCTGTCAGTTTAAACTAGAGATATCTAGCTTTGGATGCATCTCAATCCACCGCATCCGCCTACATGTATGTCGCACTTCCGCATCTGCGGTGAAAAGGTGACAGACATCCCGAAAATCGGTCTTTTCACAGAATGGTCTGTAGTGTCTGAACGGTTTGGCCTACAAACTACTATGACCCTCTGTAGAAAGATAGTGTTTTGAACTTTAACATAGTGTCAGCACAGTCAGAGTCCCTCTCATTCTCTGACAACTACGTGTAAGAGGAGATAGCGAGACATTGTCTTAATGCCCGGTTTATTTTCCCTCCAAACCCCCCTGGTGTTATGGCCACCAATGTAAAGGACCATGTTTCCCTACATACTTGTCATGTTAAATAACATGTGTATGTGTGTGTGTGTGTATGTGTATGTGCGTGTGCATGTGTGTGTGTATGCTTGTACGTGCCTGCCTTCGTGTGTGTGGAAGATAGAGCGGGGCGGTAAGGGTTAGTTCAGATTTCACTTCCTCATTGGATGAAGAGTGTGTGGGGGGTGTTGAGGGTATGTGTGGTGGGGATAGAAATGGGGTCAACCCCAGAGGTGAGGACTGCAATCTATCAGTCACCTCCCCCCAACACACACTCTCCCACTCACCTAGTCCAGTGTCTGCTTCAGGAAAGACAGTCTCAATTCAGCCCTCCAAATCCCCCTATAACTCCACTAAGACATGTAGACACTAAGGTATGGAGACACTAAGACATGGGCACAATAAGGCATGGATCCACTAAGGCATGGAGACACTAAGACACTAAGATATGGAGACACTAAGACACTAAGACATGGACACACTAAGGTATGGAGAAATTAAGGTATGGAGACTCAAAGACATGGAGATACTAAGACATGGAGACATGGAGACACTAAGACAGTAAGACATGGAGACACTAAGACATGGAGACACTAAGACATGGAGACACTAAGACATGGAGACACTAAGACATGGAGACATGGAGACACTAAGACAGTAAGACATGGAGACACTAAGACATGGAGACACTAAGACATGGAGACACTAAGACATGGAGATACTAAGACATGGAGACACTAAGACATGGAGACACTAAGACATGGAGACACTAAGACATGGAGACACTAAGACAGTAAGACATGGAGATACTAAGACAGTAAGACATGGAGATACTAAGACAGTAAGACATGGAGATACTAAGACAGTAAGACATGGAGATACTAAGACGGTAAGACATGGAGACACTAAGACACGAAGACAGTAAGACATGGAGACACTAAGACAGTAAGACATGGAGACACTAAGACAGTAAGACATTGAGACACTAAGACATGGAGACATTAAGACATGGAGACACTAAGACATGGAGACACAAAGACAGTAAGACATTGAGACACTAAGACATGGAGACATTAAGACATGGAGACACTAAGACATGGAGACACTAAGACAGTAAGACATTGAGACACTAAGACATGGAGACATTAAGACATGGAGACAATAAGACATGGAGACATTAAGACATGGAGACATTAAGACATGGAGACACTAAGACATGGAGACACTAAGACATGGAGACATGGAGACACTAAGACAGTAAGACATGGAGACATTAAGACATGGAGACATGGAGACAATAAGACACTAAGACATGGAGACATTAAGACATGGAGACACTAAGACAGTAAGACATGGAGACACTAAGACAGTAAGACATTGAGACATTAAGACATGGAGACACTAAGACAGTAAGACATGGAGACATTAAGACATGGAGACATTAAGAAATGGAGACACTAAGACAGTAAGACATGGAGACATTAAGACATGGAGACACTAAGACAGTAAGACATGGAGACATTAAGACATGGAGACACTAAGACAGTAAGACATGGAGACACTAAGACAGTAAGACATTGAGACATTAAGACATGGAGACATTAAGACATGGAGACACTAAGACATGAAGACATTGAGACACTAAGACATGGAGACATTAAGACATGGAGACACTAAGACATGAAGACATTGAGACACTAAGACATGGAGACATTAAGACATGGAGACACTAAGACATGGAGACACTAAGACATGGAGACACTAAGACATGGAGACATTAAGACATGGAGACACTAAGACATGGAGACACTAAGACATGAAGACACTAAGACATGGAGACATTAAGACATGGAGACACTAAGACATGGAGACACTAAGACATGGAGACACTAAGACATGGAGACATTAAGACATGGAGACACTAAGACATGGAGACATTAAGACATGGAGACAATAAAACACTAAGACATGGAGACACTAAGACATGAAGACATTGAGACACTAAGACTTGGAGACATTAAGACATGGAGACACTAAGACATGGAGACATTAAGACATGGAGACACTAAGACATGGAGACATTAAGACATGGAGACACTAAGACATGAAGACATTGAGACACTAAGACATGGAGACACTAAGACATGGAGACACTAAGACATGGAGACATTAAGACATGGAGACACTAAGACATGGAGACATTAAGACATGGAGACAATAAAACACTAAGACATGGAGACACTAAGACATGAAGACATTGAGACACTAAGACTTGGAGACATTAAGACATGGAGACACTAAGACATGGAGACACTAAGACATGGAGACACTAAGACTTGGAGACATTAAGACATGGAGACACTAAGACATGGAGACATTAAGACATGGAGACACTAAGACATGGAGACATTAAGACATAGAGACACTAAGACATGAAGACATTGAGACACTAAGACATGGAGACATTAAGACATGGAGACACTAAGACATGGAGACATTAAGACATGGAGACACTAAGACATGGAGACATTAAGACATGGAGACACTAAGACATGGAGACATTAAGACATGGAGACACTAAGACATGGAGACACTAAGACATGGAGACAGTAAGACATGGAGACACTAAGACATGGAGACATTAAGACATGGAGACACTAAGACATGGAGACATTAAGACATGGAGACACTAAGACATGGAGACATTAAGACATGGAGACACTAAGACATGAAGACAATAAAACACTAAGATATGGTGTTTACGTTCCCCAGTTTCTGTGTGGGGTTTGTATGTGTGTGTTTCAGGAAATGGCTTCCTTGATTCTAAGCAGCTGATTGGTCGGCCCCATCGCAGATTGGAGCTCTGACCCCTCCCTCTCGTCAGGGGATACAGCTGTCTCTGCAATTACCAACTCCTTCTTCAGCTTGATAAAAGCTAGTGTTCCTTCCCCAGGGAAGAGAACTTCTTTTTATGTCCTGTGTTGATTGTTGTGGCGGTTAGTAAAAGTTTTGTGGATATTATTTTGTAGCCTCTACTTCCGAGGTACAGTATGTGTATGCCAATAGGATTTAGTGATTTTGGTTATTGAAATTGTTCACTAAGTTTTAGTAATTATTCTGTTTCATTTGTTCCCAGGGGGGGAAGAAGAACGCACCTTGGGAGTGTTTAGGCAAGAGCCCTGCGGACATACATAACCCATAGTATTTCATCCTGTATATGCACACTAGGTAAGACCTGGGCTGACCACCCCCCCTGTATTGTGGTTAGCGCGCCAGGTGGTGCTAAAGGTTAGGTAAGTAGTGGGAAGGCTGGTAAGGTAGGAGAGGGGACTCTAACTTTGACTTTCTTTGCTTTGGTTCTGTCCAGCCCATGTTCCCTACTTTACAGTGTTTACAGAATAATAAATTCCCTGTAAACTGTATTTTTCTCTGCCTCTGTAGTCCTTCCCCGCACCTACAATCACATACTTTGACATGGAGAAATAAGAAACTAAGACATGGAGACACTAAGACATGGAGACACTAAGACATGGAGACACTAAGACATGGAGACACTAAGACATGGAGACATGGAGACACTAAGACATGGAGACACTAAGACATGGAGACACTAAGACATGGAGACATGGAGACACTAAGACATGGAGACACTAAGACATGGAGACACTAAGACATGGAGACACTAAGGCATTGAGACACTAAAACATGTAGACACTAAGACATTATGAGAAAAACAATATTTAATTGATATTTAACCTGCAGCTCCCCAGGTTTAGCAGAGGTTTCAGACCTCTGATGTTCCAGGAAATGATTTATACTAGCCTGTGATGGATACCTACAGTTCTTATTAGCCAGCCGTGTGGAGTTAACCTCCAGAGGTGTTCATTGATGCATCAGTCCTCAGAATTATGGGCTACACAGTACTTTTATTCTGCTGTGTTGAATGAGTTTGAATTTAAAGTCACTTCAGATTGCTGTAAATTAAAAAGGGGGAAAGGTGCTCAATTGGGGGAATTGGGCATGCAGCAAACAACCTTCAACTTGTTACTAGGCTATCCTAGAAAAGGAAAAGCAGGAGTATTCAGATGTCTGCATAGATTTTGAAGTATATCAGAAAAGGCCAGAATGCTCCAAGGCAGACGTGTGCTCTTTCCTACTGATCCCATAAACTGAACTGACCTGTATTCCTGTAGTCCCTTGACTCTAACTCTAAGGCTTACAAACTGTGATATTCAACTTAGATCATTTTTAAAAGTAATTACCGAAAACGGAAAAACGAATAATCGCCAAGTTTATACCTACTGATAAAGGCTGGTGTGATCTTTGCCATTCTTTTTGCTGCGGAAAATAGAGAATATCTCAAGATTAGAGGAAATGTTGTTGCAATAGTTCATTTTCTTGTTCCATCACTCACAAGTGGTAGCCATTACAATTTTGCTTGGCTCTGGGGGCAACTCAACTCTACTCTCACCAGTATGAAAAGCTTTAAAGCGCAGGCCCAGCTCACCCAACTCTTGCTGAAAATGAGTCTCGCTGCAAACGCTGCTGCATTTTTTATGAGAACATCTGCTGCCCCACTCCTCTGGTAGAAAGCAAGGCTTGCTTAATCACACAGTTTATCCCTCTTGTCCCGCTGACTGAGACAGAGAAGGCAGAGCGATTAGGTAGCTGACTAGCCACTTCACAGACGACCAGGGGAGGAGGGATATTTGATATCTGAACCTTAAACACGTCGGATGAAAGTTGAAATGGGAAAAGAAGGAGGCGGTGGTAGAGTGGAGGTGGGGAAGAGAATGGATGTGTGAACATATATAGAATCTCGGCTCCTGCAGGTTTGTTTGGAGTGGAGGGGAGGGGAAGGGAGGGGAGGGCCGGACATGGTTCTAGACTGCAGCTGGGAGACGTGTGCCCCTGGACCCTACCTCTGGGAGAGGGTGGGGTTGGTTTGCTCCTCCTCCTTTTAAGCCTCAGGAATCACAACCTAGATAAGATGAGAGATTTAATTTCCTCTGTGGGTTATCTTATGTCCTCTGTAGTACCTTTGTGAAATATTGGAATAGACTTTATAACAGATCATCATATTGAATAAATCTGTAGGTAATAGGTATGACTCTAATTCTTCCCTTCCTATTTCACCCTGATAAAGGAAATCTGAGGAAAACGCGACAGAAAATCTATCAACACATCTCCGGTGCTACACGTGCATCATGTACTCTGGATCATTGCTACTCTCTCTTCCGGGGTAGCTACAAGGTCCTCCCCCACCTTCCCTTTGGCAAATCAGATCATGGCTCCATTCTGCTCCTTCCCACCTATAGGCAGAAACATAAACGGGAAACAACCGTGGTAAGGACTGGTCAACATTGGTCTGACCAATCAGAATCTATGCTTCAATATTGTTTTGATCATGCGGACTGGGATATGTTTCGGGTCTCCTTTGAGAATAGGATTGACGTATACACTGACTTGTGACTGGATTCATCAGGAAGTGCATAGAGGATGTTGCTCCAACTGTAACAATTACCACTCATCCAAACCAAAACCCGTGGATAGACGGCAGCACTTACGCTAAACTTAAAGCTTGAGGTAGTATTGCATTTAACCATGGAAAGATGACTGGAAGCACGGACGTTTACAAACAGCCTGGCTATGACCTATCAGAGAGGCAAACAACAGTACAGGGACAAATTAGAGTTGCAATTCAACGGCTCAGATACAAGACGTATGTGGCAGGGCCTCCAGACAATCACGGACTAAAAACGGAAAGTGAGCCACGTCGCGGACACCGACGCCTCGCTCCCGGATAAACTAAACATCTTCTTCACCCGCTTCCAGGAAAATAACATTGAGCCGGCGATGTGGGCCCCTCCGCTCAATGTGTTCTCTCATTCTCCGTGGCTGACGTGAGTAAGTCATGTTAACCCTTGCATAGCTGCCGGCCCAGATGTCATCCCAAGCTGGGTCCTGAGAGCATGTGCAGACTAGCTGGCTGGAGTGTTTACGGACATATTCAATCACTCTATATCCCAGTCTGTTGTCCCCACTTGATTGAAGATGTCCACCATTGTTCCTGTACCCAAGAAAGCGAAGGTAACTGAACTAAATGACTATAGCCTCATAGCACTCATAGCACTCATAGCACATAGCACTCATAGCATACTTGTCATCATGAAGTGCTTTGAAGCACTAGTTAAGGACCATATCACCTCCACCTTACCCGTCAACCTAGACCCTCTATAATTCGCTTACCGCCCCAACAGATCCTCGGACCATGCAATCGCCATTGCACTGCACAATTCTCTATCCAATCTTGAGAAATACCTATGTAAGAATGCAGTTAATTAACTACAGCTCAGCCTTTAACATCGTACTAGCCTCCAAGCTCATCACTAAGCTCAGGGTACTGGGTATTAACCCCTCCCTGTGTAGCTAGGTCTTCATGATGGGCCGACCCCAAGTGGTGAAGGTAGGCAACAATATCTCCGCCATGCTGATCCTCAAGACTGGGGCCCCAAAAGGGTGCGTGCTCTGCCCTCTCCTGTACTCCCTGTTCACCCATGACTGCATGGCCATGTACGTCTCCAACTCAATCATCAAGTTTGCTGGTGATACAACAGTGGTAGGCCTGATTAGAAACAATGATGAGACAGCCTACAGGGAGGAGGTGAGAGCCTTGGTGGAGTGGTGCCAGGAAAATAACTTCTCCCTCAACATCAACAAAATGAAGGAGCTGATCGTGGATGACAGGAGACAGCAGAGAGAATATGCCCCCATCAACATCAGCTGGGCCGCAGTGGAGAGGGTCAAAAGCTATTCATAAAGCCCTTTTTAAAACAGCCCATGTCACAAAGTGCTCTACAGAAACCCAGTCTAAAACCCCAACAGTAAGCAATGCAGATGTAGAAACACAGTGGCTAAGAAAAACACCCATGAAAGGCAGGAACCAAGGAAAGAAACCGAGAGGAAAACGGGCTCTGAGGGGTGGCTAGCAGGGCCAAACAATAATTATCACAGAGGTCAGCACCTCAGGAGTAAATGTCAGTTGGCTTTTCATAGCCGATCATTCAAAGTTAGAGACAGCAGGTGCGGTAGAGAGAGAGAGAGTTGAAAACAGCAGGTCCGGGACAGGTAGAACATCCGGTGAACAGGTCAGGGTTCCATTGCTGCAGGCAGAACAGTTAAAACTGGAGCAGCAGCAGGTGGACTGGGGACCGCAGGTGGACTGGGGCAAGGCGTCATCGGGCCAGGTTGTCCTGAGACATGGTCCTAGGGCTCAGGTCCTCCGAGAGAAAGAGAGAGTTAAAGGGAGCATACTTAAATTCACACAGGACACTGGATAAGACAGGAGAAATACTCCAGATATAACAGACTGATCCCGCCCCTTGACACAAACTATTGCAGCATAAATACTGGAGGCTGAGACCGGAGGGATCAGGATACACTGTGGCTCCGTCCGCGTTACCCTCGGACAGTGCCAACCAGGCAGGATATAACCCCACCCACTTTGTCAAAGCACAGCCCACACACCACTAGAGGGATATCTTCAAACCACCAACTTACTACCCTGAGACAAGGCCGAGTATGGCCCACTCAGTGTATATACTGTATTCTAGTCATGGCTCATCCTACAGTATATTATTATTTCTGTACACATTTTCTATTCGTATACTGTCCGTATAGTATATACACACCATTATATAATTATATTCCGGACACTGACATTTCTCATTCTGATATTTCATAATTTCTTTCTTTTTACTTTTTGGATTATGTGCATATTGTTTTGTATTGGTGTGTATTATTACTACACTGTTGGAGCTAGAAACACAAACATTTCGCTACACCTGCAATAATTTATGCAAATCTTTGTACGCAACCAATAAACTATGATTTGATTTGGTTATGCAGTTATGCATAATGCATTACACTCTTAGAAAAAAGGTGCTATATAGAACCTAAAAGGGTTATTTGGCTGTCCCCATAGGTAGAACCCTTTTCGGTTCCGTGTAGAACCCTTTGTACAGGGTTCTACCTGGAACCAAAAATGGTTCTCCTATGGGGACAGCTGAAGAATCCTTTTGGAACCCTTTTTTTTCTGAGAGTGTACAGTAACAATTAGACTTGGTCTCCAGAGCAACATGTACAGTACAGTAGCATAGCCCAGATGGCAGATTAAACAAATGCGAACATTAACAAGTGTGTAGCGCAACCAGATAAAATCTTTAGAGAATGAAGCATGAAAACATGGACTGGCTGATCCTTCTGCAGCGGGAAAATCATTAGAGAATGAAGCATGACAACATGGACTGGCTGATCCTCATATAGAGGGAAAATCATTAGAGAATGAAGCATGAAAACATGGACTGGCTGATCCTCATATAGCGGGAAAATCATTAGAGAATGAAGCATGACAACATGGACTGGCTGATCCTTCTACAGCAGGAAAATCATTAGAGAATGAAGCATGACAACATGGACTGGCTGATCCTCATACAGCGGGAAAATCATTAGAGAATGAAGCATGACAACATGGAGTGGGAAAACTCAGCCCCAGCTTTTGAGTAGTAAGTATTACAGTTTTTTCCAACTGCTTACACACGTTTTCAAAACTGTCTCCTTTTTTTCAAAACTCTACACACAATTCCCAAAACTGCACACACAAAATGCAAAATGCCTCACATCTCCTTCAAAATGTAACACTGCATTCAAAATGCCATAAACACATGTCAGAATGAAGCATTTGCATCAAATGGCAAACACTGCTTTCATAATAGTACATTTTTGGATATACCATGTAAACACTGTTGTTCTAAATGTAAAGCTCTTTGGTCTTTCATAAGCTTATATCTACATTTCAATACAATGTTCTACAGTGAAAGTAATCTGCTGAGAGGGGTAACAAGTACACTGTAAACACCAATGCAATGTAGAAACAGAAAATATTTATTAGGCCAAACATTACTGTTGTATACAGTAGCATACAACAAAACCATAAACATATGTAATAGGCTGAGAAGAATTCCTCTATGGTATTTAGAAAACGTGAATATGGGGGTAGGTAGAAAACTACAAATTGTGGATGGGTGGCAAACCGGTTTTGGACCAGAACAGCCCGGTGAAAACTAACATTGTACCATAAAACCACAAATCTATCAGGCTCCTGATCTGGATCAGGGACAAACATTGTGTAAATTGCATCCAGAAAAGTGAGCATATGGCCGGTGTTGTACGGACCCAGTGTGGCATTGTGATGGAGGACCCCGTTTTGCATGATGGCAGCACACATAGTTATATTACCCCCACGCTGTCCGGGGACATTGGTAGATGCCCTCTGTCCTATTACATTTCTTCCGTGGCGCCTGGTTTTGGTGAGGTTGAAGCCAACCTCATCCACATAAATAAATTCATGGTGAATTACATAGGCATCCAGCTCCAATACTCTCTGTAACAGACAAAAGGATATACAGATGAGTAAAAATGGTATGTCTGAAGTACTGGAAGTAGTTTTGCATATATACCTCTACAAAGTCATGTCGCATATTCTTGACTCTGTCAGAGTTTCTCTCAAATGGCACCTTGTAAAGTTGTTTCATCGTCACTCGGTGCCGTTGGAGGATGCGTTGTGTGGTCGACAGGCTTACAGCATTGATGTTGTTAAATATGGTGTCATTCTTCAAGATATGCTCTCTTATCTCTCGAATCCTACAGTTTTTTCCAACTGCTTACACACGTTTTCAAAACTGTCTCCTTTTTTTCAAAACTCTACACACAATTCCCAAAACTGCACACACAAAATGCAAAATGCCTCACATCTCCTTCAAAATGTAACACTGCATTCAAAATGCCATAAACACATGTCAGAATGAAGCATTTGCATCAAATGGCAAACACTGCTTTCATAATAGTACATTTCTGGATATACCATGTAAACACTGTTGTTCTAAATCTAAAGCTCTTTGGTCTTTCATAGGCTTATATCTACATTTCAATACAATGTTCTACAGTGAAAGTAATCTGCTGAGAGGGGTAACAAGTACACTGTAAACACCAATGTAATGTAGAAACAGAAAATATTTATTAGGCCAAACATTACTGTTGTATACAGTAGCATACAACAAAACCATAAACATATGTAAACCAAAAGTATATTCTGTAGAATACAGTAAAGAACACAATTGTGTGTGTGGCGTCCCAAGGGGGCAGTACAGGAAATGGTAGGGGGAGGCAGTCACCAGTGCTAAGCTACGCTTCATCTCTTCTCCGGCCTGAGTCTGGCCACGATACTTCGTCCACATCACAAGATAGGTTTTCTCTTGCCAAACATCGAGGGAAGAATCTCCTAGCATGGCATATCCAACCTTGGACAGAGGCAACCTCTATGTCCCCACATAGACCATATTTATAATTGCAGTCTCTTGTACATCTGTAAACAAGCGTCCTCGTCCTCCATGATGTCTTTGCCTTTCCACTCTGTACAGAATTCAAACACAGTATGTGTTCAGCATAGGAACTGTAAACAATGTACAACAAAATGTAGTACAGCATGATAACCAACCTCATTCATTCAATGCAGTGCAGTAAATGGATGGCTTAGAGTTACAAATGTTTAAATCAAATCAAATCAAATGTTATTTGTCACATACACATGGTTAGCAGATGTTAATGCGAGTGTAGCGAAATGCTTGTGCTTCTAGTTCCGACAATGCAGTAATAACGAGCAAGTAATCTAACTAACAATTCCAAAAAAAACTACTGTCTTATACACAGTGTAAGGGGATAAAGAATATGTACATAAGGATATATGAATGAGTGATGGTACAGTGCAGCATAGGCAAGATACAGTAGATGATATCGAGTACAGTATATACATATGAGATAAGTATGTAAACCAAGTGGCATAGTTAAAGTGGCTAGTGATACATGTATTACATAAGGATGCAGTCGATGATATAGAGTACAGTATCAACGTATGCATATGAGATGAACAATGTAGGGTAAGTAACATTATATAAGGTAGCATTGTTTAAAGTGGCTAGTGATATATTTACATCATTTCCCATCAATTCCCATGATTAAAGTGGCTGGAGTAGAGTCAGTGTCATTGACAGTGTGTTGGCAGTAGCCACTCAATGTTAGTGGTGGCTGTTTAACAGTCTGATGGCCTTGAGATAGAAGCTGTTTTTCAGTCTCTCGGTCCCAGCTTTGATGCACCTGTACTGACCTCGCCTTCTGGATGACAGCGGGGTGAACAGGCAGTGGCTCGGGTGGTTGATGTCCTTGATGATCTTTATGGCCTTCCTGTAGCATCGGGTGGTGTAGGTGTCCTGGAGGGCAGGTAGTTTGCCCCCGGTGATGCGTTGTGCAGACCTCACTACCCTCTGGAGAGCCTTACGGTTGAGGGCGGTGCAGTTGCCATACCAGGCGGTGATACAGCCCGCCAGGATGCTCTCGATTGTGCATCTGTAGAAGTTTGTGAGTGCTTTTGGTGACAAGCCGAATTTCTTCAGCCTCCTGAGGTTGAAGAGGCGCTGCTGCGCCTTCCTCACGATGCTGTCTGTGTGAGTGGACCAATTCAGTTTGTCTGTGATGTGTATGCCGAGGAACTTAAAACTTGCTACCTCTCTCCACTACTGTTCCATCGATGTGGATGGGGGTGTTCCCTCTGCTGTTTCCTGAAGTCCACAATCATCTCCTTAGTTTTGTTGACGTTGAGTGTGAGGTTATTTTCCTGACACCACACTCTGAGGGCCCTCACCTCCTCCCTGTAGGCCGTCTCGTCGTTGTTGGTAATCAAGCCTACCACTGTTGTGTCGTCCGCAAACTTGATGATTGAGTTGGAGGCGTGCTTGGCCACGCAGTCGTGGGTGAACAGGGAGTACAGGAGAGGGCTCAGAACGCACCCTTGTGGGGCCCCAGTGTTGAGGATCAGCGGGGAGGAGATGTTGTTGCCTACCCTCACCACCTGGGGGCGGCCCGTCAGGAAGTCCAGTACCCAGTTGCACAGGGCGGGGTCGAGACCCAGGGTCTCGAGCTTGATGACGAGCTTGGAGGGTACTATGGTGTTGAATGCCGAGCTGTAGTCGATGAACAGCATTCTCACATAGGTATTCCTCTTGTCCAGATGGGTTAGGGCAGTGTGCAGTGTGGTTGAGATTGCATCGTCTGTGGACCTATTTGGGCGGTAAGCAAATTGGAGTGGGTCAAGGGTGTCAGGTAGGGTGGAGGTGATATGGTCCTTGACTAGTCTCTCAAAGCACTTCATGATGACGGATGTGAGTGCTACGGGGCGGTAGTCGTTTAGCTCAGTTACCTTAGCTTTCAATGGAACAGGAACAATGGTGGCCCTCTTGAAGCATGTGGGAACAGCAGACTGGTATAGGGATTGATTGAATATGTCCGTAAACACACCGGCCAGCTGGTCTGCGCATGCTCTGAGGGCGCGGCTGGGGATGCCGTCTGGGCCTGCAGCCTTGCGAGGGTTAACACGTTTAAATGTCTTACTCACTTCGGCTGCAGTGAAGGAGAGACCGCATGTTTCCGTTGCAGGCCGTGTCAGTGGCACTGTATTGTCCTCAAAGCGGGCAAAAAGTTATTTAGTCTGCCTGGGAGCAAGACATCCTGGTCCGTGACTGGGCTGGGTTTCTTCCTGTAGTCCGTGATTGACTGTAGACCCTGCCACATACCTCTTGTGTCTGAGCCGTTGAATTGAGATTCTACTTTGTCTCTGTACTGGCGCTTAGCTTGTTTGATAGCCTTGCGGAGGGAATAGCTGCACTGTTTGTATTCAGTCATGTTACCAGACACCTTGCCCTGATTAAAAGCAGTGGTTCGCGCCTTCAGTTTCACACGAATGCTGCCATCAATCCACGGTTTCTGGTTAGGGAATGTTTTAATCGTTGCTATGGGAACGACATCTTCAACGCACGTTCTAATGAACTCGCACACCGTATCAGCGTATTCGTCAATGTTGTTGTCTGACGCAATACGAAACATCTCCCAGTCCACGTGATGGAAGCAGTCTTGGAGTGTGGAGTCAGCTTGGTCGGACCAGCGTTGGACAGACCTCAGCGTGGGAGCTTCTTGTTTTAGTTTCTGTCTGTAGGCAGGGATCAACAAAATGGAGTCGTGGTCAGCTTTTCCGAAAGGGGGCGGGGCAGGGCCTTATATGCGTCGCGGAAGTTAGAGTAACAATGATCCAGGGTCTTTCCACCCCTGGTTACGCAATCGATATGCTGATAAAATTTAGGGAGTCTTGTTTTCAGATTAGCCTTGTTAAAATCCCCAGCTACAATGAATGCAGCCTCCGGATAAATCGTTTCCAGTTTGCAGAGAGTTAAATAAAGTTCGTTCAGAGCCATCGATGTGTCTGCTTGGGGGGATATATACGGCTGTGATTATAATCGAAGAGAATTCTCTTGGTAGATAATGCGGTCTACATTTGATTGTGAGGAATTCTAAATCAGGTGAACAGAAGGATTTGAGTTCCTGTATGTTTCTTTCATCACACCATGTCACGTTGGCCATAAGGCATACGCCCCCGCCCGTCTTCTTACCAGAAAGATGTTTGTTTCTGTCAGCGCGATGCGTGGAGAAACCCGCTGGCTGCACCGCTTCGGATTGCGTCTCTCCAGTTAGCCATGTTTCCGTGAAGCAGAGAACGTTACAGTCTCTGATGTCCCTCTGGAATGCTACCCTTGCTCGGATTTCATCAACCTTGTTGTCAAGAGACTGGACATTGGCAAGAAGAATGCTAGGGAGTGGTGCACGATGTGCCCGTCTCCGGAGTCTGACCAGAAGACCGCTTCGTTTCCCTTTTTTTTTTGGTCGCTGCATGTGATCCACTCCGTTACACTGGTTGTAAGGCAGAACACAGGATCCGCATCGCGAAAAACATATTCTTGGTCGTACTGATGGTGAGTTGACGCTGATCTTATATTCAGTAGTTCTTCTCGGCTGTATGTAAAGAAACCTAAGATTCCCAAAAAACAGATAACCCAAAAAACTGCATAGTTTCCTAGGAACGCGAAGCGAGGCGGCCATCTCTATGAAGTCATACGTATTTTACAGTACATTGCTGTAATGCTAAAATAGTCATTATATAGTTGCATACCTGTTCTCATTTCTGAAGGTTCGAATTATGGACGCCACTGTAAATCGACTCAAGTTCGGCTCGACTCTCAGTCCAGCCTCTCTCATGGTCAAACCGTGGTTGATCACATGATCAACAAGTGTTGCCCTAATCTTATCAGAGATGGTTCTCCTTCCTTCTCTTCTTTGCCCTCGTCCTCTTCTTCCTCTTCCTCTCCCTCCTACTCCTCTTGCTCTCTGTCCATTGTTGGCATCCATTGTTCAAAACAGGTAATCTGACCTATGACCTATTTATAGGCCTATACTACAGTAAAGCAGTGATTGGTTAGTGATCAGTTAAGGTATTAGTGTTTGCACATGTTTGCACATGTGAGGAGTGTGTGTGGTGAATAAGTGTAGCATTTTGATTGGTTGTGTTTGGAAAAGGAAAGCAAGTCCCTTCCTGTTAGATTTTTGTGTTTTAGGTAGAGAATTGTGTGTAGTGTTTTGAAAAAAGTGTTTTATGCAATTGACAACTGGGTCAAAGGCTGAGAAATAGCTTATGGTTTTGGATATTTGGTGTGTAGTTTTGCACTTTAAGTGAGAGGTTTCAAAAATCGTGTGACATGAAAAGATTTTGTGTGTAAGCAGTTCGAAAAAACTGTAAAAAACAGTGCTCTGGAAAGAGGGAGGGTAGTATGTGTGTGTGTGTGTGTGTGTTTGTGTGTGTGTGTGTGTGTGTGTGTGTGTGTGTGTGTGTGTGTGTGTGTGTGTGTGTGCCTCTGTGTTTCTGCATGTGAGTGTTTGTCTCAGAGAGCGACAGGCAGCAGGCAGGCAGACTGGCCCCCTCAGCAAACTGCAGTGAAATATGAGCTGGTGAAACAAGTGAGACTACTAGCCTTTTGGTGACCCTCTACTGAGGCCCACCTCCAACCCAATGAAATAGTTGAGATAATGCACCCTGAATGATGCTCTGCGCCTGGCAGGTATTTAACCCTCCACCATGTCTCTGGATCAGACACCAGGCTCTGCTGCTCCACACTGGGGGAGAGTTAACGCAGAGAGTATGGATCAGGAACTTATATACACACACACACATTCGCGCTTGCGCACACACACACAAACACACACAAGAAACACATGTAGAGACACACACACACACACACACACACACACACACACAAATCTGCTCTCCCACCACAAAGCCCTTCCTGTCGGTGAATGTTACACCCATTACACCCCATAGTGCTCCCCACTACATTATCTTATCTGGTTACTGAAAACTGGCCCATGCAGACTTGCTGGAGACGGTGTAGTGTTAAAAAACATACCTCCATATGACTTGTGGTTGATACATGAGATATGCCACCACCACATATCACACAGCTGGTAATATCAGACCTGCCTGACAGCTTCATTGTTCAGTATCGTATACAAGTGCTAGGCCCAGACAGACAGGCATATCAGTGTTGTGGCTTTGGCCCATAATCATGCCGTAAATCACAGTGACTCCTACCGCTGCTGTCTGTTGTTTGTCATTACAAGTACTCCAAATGAAATCAGCACAGATATGTTATGTTGAGTTGCAAATACACAAATAAATAATGTATTTCGTTGTTCTATACCCACAGTATCATAACAACTACTCTAACTAGAGTATAGTAACAACTACTATATCATAACAATTACTCTACCCTACAGTATCACAACAATTACTCCACCCTACAGTATCACACCAATTACTCTACCCTACAGTATCACACCAATTACTCTACCCTACAGTATCATAACAATTACTCTACTCAACAGTATCATAACTACTACTCTACGCTACACTATCATAACAAATACTCTACCTACAGTATCAAAACAACTTCTCTACCAACAGTATCATAACAACTACTCTACCTACAGTATCATAACAACTACTCTACCTACAGTATCATAACAAATACTCTACCTACAGTATCATAACAACTACTCTACCTACAGTATCATAACAACTGCTCTACCTACAGTATCATAACAACTACTCTACCTACAGTATCATAACAACTGCTCTACCTACAGTATCATAACAACTTCTCTACCAACAGTATCATAACAACTACTCTACCTACAGTATCATAACAACTACTCTACCTACAGTATCATAACAACTTCTCTACCTACAGTATCATAACAACTACTCTACCTACAGTATCATAACAACTACTCTACCAACAGTATCATAACAACTACTCTACCTACAGTATCATAACAACTACTCTACCTACAGTATCATAACAACTTCTCTTCCAACAGTATCATAACAACTACTCTACCCTACAGTATCATAAAATATATACGGGTCGAGTAATTCCACAACATTTTAACCTTTGCACTAACACAGCATGGTCCACGGTGTCAAAAGCCTTCGACAAATCAATAAAAACAGACACACAATGTAACTTCTTATCAAGAGCACAGTGGATGTCATTTAAAACCTTCAATGTTGCTGAAACAGTGCTGTGGCCAGACCTAAAACCTGATTGCATTCCATCTAAGATGTTGTTTTCTTGGAAGTAGACCTTTAGCTGCCTACTAACTAAGGACTCCAGTACCTTTGACAGTACAGACAATTTTGATACGGGTCGATAGTTGCCAAGTAGCGAAGGATCTCCACCTTTCAGGAGAGGCAGTACAAAAGCAGATTTCCATAACTTGGGGATTTCCTTTACATCAAGCGTGAGGATAAAAATACATGTTAAGGGGAGCAATGATGTCTGCAGTTAGGTGGAGGAAGCAGGGGTCTAGTTCATCAGGGCCAGGGGATTTTTTAAAATCTATTTCTTTCAGGGCTTTACACACTTCTGAAACAGAGAAGGATGGAAAGGAGAACGTGGTGAAGGAGTGTACAGGGGTGTCAGGTAAATTCATAGGGGGCTTAATAATACCTTTGACCTTCTCAAATAAACTGCCTGCATCTAAAAAAATGCTGATTCAAAGCTTTCAGAATAGAGGTTCTCTCAGTTACAATCTGTGTATCAACCAACAATTGTTTGGGAAGCTGTGTATCTTTTAACAACTACTCTACCTACAGTATCATCACAACTACCCTACCTACAGTATCATAACAACCACTCCACCCTACGGCATCATAACAACTACTCTAGACTACAGTATCATAACAATTACTCTACCAACAGTATCATAACAACTACTCTACCTACAGTATCAAAACAACTTCTCTAGCAACAGTATCGTAACAACTGTTCTACCTACAGTATCATAACAACTTCTCTACCAACAGTATCATAACAACTACTCTACCCTACAGTATTATAAAAACTACTCTATCCTACAGTATCATAATAACTACTCTACCAACAGTATCATAACAACAACAGTATCATAACAACCACTCCACCCTACAGTATCATATCACCTCTAGTGGTGTGGGGGATGTGCTTTGGCAAAGTGGGTGGGGTTATATCCTTCCTGTTTGGCCCTGTCCGGGGGTGTCCTCAGATGGGGCCACAGTGTCTCCTGACCTCTCCTGTCTCAGCCTCCAGTATTTATGCTGCAGTAGTTTATGTGTCGGGGGGCTGGGGTCAGTTTGTTATATCTGGAGTACTTCTGTCCTATTCGGTGTCCTGTGTGAATTTAAGTGTGCTCTCTCTAATTCTCTCGTTCTCTCTTTCTTTCTCTCTCTCGGAGGACCTGAGCCCTAGGACCATGCCTCAGGACTACCTGACATGATGACTCCTTGCTGTCCCCAGTCCACCTGGCCATGCTGCTGCTCCAGTTTCAACTGTTCTGCCTTATTATTATTGGACCATGCTGGTCATTTATGAACATTTGAACATCTTGGCCATGTTCTGTTATAATCTCCACCCGGCACAGCCAGAAGAGGACTGGCCACCCCACATAGCCTGGTTCCTCTCTAGGTTTCTTCCTAGGTTTTGGCCTTTCTATGGAGTTTTTCCTAACCTCCATGCTTCTACACCTGCATTGCTTGCTGTTTGGGGTTTTAGGCTGGGTTTCTGTACAGCACTTTGAGATATCAGCTGATGTACGAAGGGCTATATAAATAAATGTGATTTGATTTGATTTGATATCATAACAATTTCTCTACCTACAGTATAATTACAACTACACTACCTACACTAGCATAACAACTACCCTACCAACAGTATCATAACGAAAACTCTACCCTACAGATAATAACAACTGTTTTACTACCAAATCTTTCTACCCTACAGTATCATAGCATCAACTCTTCCCTACAGTATCATGGCAACTTCTCTTTCCTACAGTATCATAACAACTACTCTACTCTACAGTATCATAACAACTACTCTACTCTACAGTATCATAACAACTACTCTACTCTACCATATCATAACAACTACTCTAGCCTACAGTATCATAACAACTACTCTGAGGACAGTGTCAAAGTAACAAAAGTTTATTACTACAACTTGGGGCTGGCAACACGTCAGGTCAAGGGTAGGCAGAGGTCAGTAATCCAGAGTGGTGGGACATGGTACAGGATGACAGGTAGGCTCAGGGTCAGGGTAGGCAGAGGTCAGTAATACAGTGTGGTGGGACACGGTACAGGGTCAGGATAGACAGAGGTCAGTAATACAGTGTGGTGGGACACGGTACAGGATGGCAGGTAGGCTCAGGGTCAGGGTAGGCAGAGGTCAGTAATACAGTGTGGTGGGACACGGGACAGGATGACAGGTAGGCTCAGGGTCAAGGTAGGCAGAGGTCAGTAATACAGTGTGGTGGGACACGGTACAGGATGACAGGTAGACTCAGGGTCAGGGTAGGCAGAGGTCAATAATACAGTGTGGTGGGACACGGTACAGGGTCAGGGTAGGCAGAGGTCAGTAATACAGTGTGGTGGGACAAGGTACAGGATGGCAGGTAGGCTCAGGGTCAGGGTAGGCAGAGGTCAGTAATACAGTGTGGTGGGACACGGTACAGGGTCAGGGTAGGCAGAGGTCAGTAATACAGTGTGGTGGGACAAGGTACAGGATGGCAGGTAGTCTCAGGGTAGGCAGAGGTCAATAATACAGTGTGGTGGGACACGGTACAGGACAGCAGTTAGGCTCAGGGTCAGGGTAGGCAGAGGTCAGTAATACAGTGTGGTGGGACACGGTACAGGATGGCAGGTAGTCTCAGGGTAGGCAGAGGTCAATAATACAGTGTGGTGGGACACGGTACAGGACAGCAGGTAGGCTCAGGGTCAGGATAGACAGAGGTCAGTAATACAGTGTGGTGGGACACGGTACAGGATGGCAGGTAGGCTCAGGGTCAGGGTAGGCAGAGGTCAGTAATACAGTTTGGTGGGACACGGGACAGGATGGCAGGCAGAATGGGTCAGGGCAGGCTGATTGGTCAAGAACCGGGAAAACTAGAAAACAGAAACTTAAGAAAAGACAGGAGCAACGGGAAAAACGGTGATAGGCATGACGAACAAAACGAACTGGCAACAGACAAACAGAGAACACAGGTATAAATACACAGAGGATAATGACGGGAGATGGGAGAAACCTGGTGGGGGGTGTAGACAAGCACAAAGACAGGTGAAACAGATCAGGGTGTGACTCCCTACAGTATCATAACAACTACTCTTCCCTACAGTATCATAACAACCACTCTACCCTACAGTATCATAAAAACTACTCTACCCTACAGTATCATAAAAACTACTCTACCCTACAGTATCATAAAAACTACTCTACCCTACAGTATCATAAAAACTACTCTACCCTACAGTATCATAAAAACTACTCTACCCTACAGTATCATA